>NW_027118755.1:947500-1217500 GCF_036417845.1 Apteryx mantelli
TTGGGCGGTGAGAGGGGCACAAAGGGAGGGGAGGGCACTGTGCCATGCCGTGCCGGAGTGAGAGCAGAGGCAGCAGCTGGGAGGAGGAGAGGCAAGCCCCCAGGCGGTGGAGGGCTGCGCGAGTGCGTGAGCGAGCAAGCGTGCGGCGGGGAGCCGGGCCCGGGGAAGGCGCGGACCTCGCCCTCTGGCCCCACGCGGCTGTCTGCGGGTGGGTACCACGGTGGTACCGCACCGTGCTACCGTGCGCGTGTGTCGGAGGGCCCCCCGCTGTCCTCCCCCCCCTGCGTGGCAGCGACCCCACGGGGGTCGCCACGCTGCTTCCCCCCTGGTGCTGGCGGCGGGGCCTCGGGCCGTGCCGCGGCCGGCGGGCGCGCGCCTACCAGCTCCACCTTGCCTCGGGCCTGCTGCAGGAGTTGAAAGCGCGAGGGGTGGGTGCGCACCCGCCCTGTCTCCATCCGATTGCGACCTCAGATCAGACGTGGCGACCCGCTGAATTTAAGAATATTAGTCAGCGGAGGAAAAGAAACTAACCAGGATTCCCTCAGTAACGGCGAGTGAAGAGGGAAGAGCCCAGCGCCGAATCCCCGCCCCGTGGTGGGGCGCGGGAAATGTGGCATACAGAAGCCCCCATCCCCAGCGCCGCTCTGGGGGGGCCCAAGTCCTTCTGATCGAGGCCCAGCCCACAGACGGTGTGAGGCCGGTAGCGGCCCCCTGGCGCGCCGGGACCGGGGCTTCTCGGAGTCGGGTTGCTTGGGAATGCAGCCGAAAGCAGGTGGTAAACTCCATCTAAGGCTAAATACTGGCACGAGACCGATAGTCAACAAGTACCGTAAGGGAAAGTTGAAAAGAACTTTGAAGAGAGAGTTCAAGAGGGCGTGAAACTGTAAAGAGGTAAACGGGTGGGGTCCGCGCAGTCCGCCTGGAGGATTCAACCTGGCGGGCTCAGTCGGCCGGCTCGGGTCTCGGTGGATGCCCACCTCCGCCTCCCCTCCGCCCCCCTCGCGGGGGCGGGCCCGGGGGGGCGGGCAGGCCGGGGACCGCTGTCCAGCCGGCTGCTGGCCCCCGTCGGGCGCATTTCCCCCGTGGCAGTGCGCCGCGACTGGCTCCGGGTCGGCTGGGAAGGCCCAGTGGGCAGGTGGCTCGCTGCCGCACAGTGGCGAGTGTTACAGCCCCCAGGCAGCAGCTCTCGCCGAATCCCGGGGCCGAGGGAGAGGACCGCCGCCGCGCCTTCCCCTGTGGCGGCCTCCTGGACCCCATCAGCAGCGCCACTGCCGCTTTTCTCCCCACCCCCGCTCGCGGGGGATGGGGGGGGGGCGGCGCGTGTCGCTCGGCGGCGGCAGCAAGGGGGGCCCCCATCCGGGGGACAGGCTCCCCAGCCCCTGGCGCAACTGTCAACCGGGGCGGACTGTCTTCAGTGCGCCCCGACCTCGTCGCACCGCTGGGCAGGGTGCGGCTGCACTCGGGCGCCCGGGGTCCACGGCGATGTCAGCTACCCACCCGACCCATCTTGAAACACGGACCAAGGAGTCTAGCATGTGCGCAAGTCAGCGGCTTGCTCGAAAGCCCATGGCGTAATGAAGATGAGGGTCGGCACGCGCCGGCTGAGGTGGGATCCCGAGGCGGAGGCAGAGCCGAGGGCACACCACCGGCCCGTCTCACCCACTCCGTCGGGGAGGTGGAGCATGAGCATCCGTGCTAGGACCCGAAAGATGGTGAAGTATGCCTGGGCAGGGCGAAGCCAGAGGAAACACTGGTGGAGGTCTGTAGCGGTCCTAATGTGCAAATCGGTCGTCCGACCCAGGTATAGGGGCAAAAGACTAATCAAACCATCTAGTAGCTGGTTCCCTCTGAAGTTTCCCTCAGGAGAGCTGGCACTCGCGGGCGGCAGTTTTACCCGGTAAAGCGAATGATTAGAGGTCTTGGGGCCAAAACGATCTCAACCTCTTCTCAAACTTTCAATGGGTAAGACGCCCGGCTCGCTGGCATGGAGTCAGGCCGTGGAATGCGAATGCTTAGTGGGCCTCTTTTGGTAAGCAGAACTGGCGCTGCAGGATGAACTGAACGCCGGGTTAAGGCACCCGATGGCGATGCTCATCAGACCCCAGAAAAGGTGTTGGTTGATATAGACAGCAGGACGGTGGCCATGGAAGTCGGAACCCGCTAAGGAGTGTGTAACAACTCACCTGCCGAAACAACTAGCCCTGAAAATGGATGGCGCTGGAGCGTCGGGCCCATACCTGGCCATCGCCGGCGATGCGAAGCCACGCGGGCTACACCGCGACGAGTAGGAGGGCCGCTGCGGTGCACCTTGAAGCCTGGGGCGCGGGCCCGGGTGGAGCCGCCGCAGGTGCAGATCTTGGTGGTAGTAGCAACTATTCAAAGGAGAGCTTTGAAGGCTGAAGTGGAGCAGGGTTCCATGAGAACAGCAGTTGAACATGGGTCAGTTGGTCCTAAGCGATAGGCGAGCACCGTTCCGAAGGGACGGGTGATGGTCTCCGTTGTCCTCAGCCGATCGAAAGGGAGTCGGGTTCAGATCCTGGAATCCAGAGTGGCGGAGATGGGCGCCGCGAAGCGTCCAGTGCGGTAACGCAACCTATCCCGGAGAAGCCGGCGGGAGCCCCGGGGAGAGTTCTCTTTTCTTTGTGAAGGGCCGGGTGCCCTGGAATGGGTTCGCCCCGAGAGAGGGGCCCGCGCCTTGGAAAGCATCGCGGTTCCGGCAGCGTCCGGTGAGCTCTCGCTGGCCCGTGAAAATCCGGGGGAGAAGGTGTAAATCTCGTGGTGGGCCGTACCCATATGCGCAGCAGGTCTCCAAGGTGAACAGCCTCTGGCATGTTGGAACAATGTAGGTTAGGGAAGTCGGTAAGCCGGATCCGTAACTTCGGGATAAGGATTGGCTCTAAGGGCTGGGTTGGTCAGGCTGGGGTGCGAAGCATGGCTGGGCGCACGCCGCAGCTGGACGAGGTGCCGTGCGCCCCACCCGTCCCCCCCGCCACCCGGGCGGGCAGGGGTGGGCGCGGGGTGGCAGCGGCGACTCTGGACGCGCGCTGGGCCCTTCCCGTGGATTGCCCCAGCTGTGGCGGGCGCCGCCCGCCCCCTCCCTCCCTCCTCCCCGAGCCCCAGCAGCCGCCGCCGCCCCCTCCTCCACCTGTCCGCGGGGGCTGGGGGTGCCCCGGCGCGCGCGTGGCTGCCGGCGACGAGGGGGGAGCCGGGGTCCCCGGGCCAGCACCCCACCTCGGCTGGCACCTAGCAGCCGACTTAGAACTGGTACAGAGCAGGGGAATCCGACTGTTTAATTAAAACAAAGCATCACAAAGGCCCGCGGCGGGTGTTGACGCCATGTGATTTCTGCCCAGTGCTCTGAATGTCAAAGTGAAGAAATTCAATGAAGCGCGGGTAAACGGCGGGAGTAACTATGACTCTCTTGATGCTGGTTCATCTGGTTATATCCCGAACCCCCGCAGTCATGTTGCACAGCCTGGTAAGATCATGGGTTGTCAACTTTGTTTCGGTGGCCACCCAGACGGGAGAAGTTCTCCCAGAAATTGTAAGGGTTCGCCCTTCGAGAATAACATCTGAGGAGGTGGTCCACCTTTCCCAAAATTTGACATTTTATAATTCGGACATGGCCGGTTGGGAAGGGACTTGTCCCGACCTGACCTGGGAGTGCATTAAAGATCTGCCAGAGGTTTATGAGGTCCTGGAACCCGTTGGATCACCTCCGATGACTGGAGCTGCAGAAGCACCACAGGAGGATGTGGTAGACGTGGAACCGGGATCTCCCTCTGGCCCTGCAATTGTAATTCCTGACGTAGTGAGTCCCATCCTTGGTGCTGTGGGGGGAACGACTGATGTGGGAACACCAGTCGTGAAGATCCCCGATCAACACCCAGCATGTCCTTGCTGTGGCACCAGGATGGGGAAAGTCGCGGCTCTAGTTGATCATCTCAGGAGGGCCCATGACCGGCGACGAATTCTCTTTCAGTGCTCCCGATGTGGGAGGACAAATGTGAAACATCATAGCATTGCCTGCCACTTTCCGAAGTGCCAGGGAGCCCCAGAAATCCACAGTCAGGAGGAAGCCCCGGAGGAACCTGGAATGTGGCGTTGTGGGGAATGTGACCAGCAATTTAAGACCAAAAGCGGCATGTCTCAGCATAAGCGACTTATGCACCCACAAGCTAGGAATCTGGAGAGGATTGAAGCAGCTCGACCGAAGGGAAAGAGCCTGCGAGGAATGCATAGAAGCTGTTGGACGGAGGAAGAGACGGCTCTGCTGCTAGAGTTGGAGGAAAGGTTTAAGAACGAGCGCTTCATCAATAAACTGATCGGGGAGCATTTGCCCACAAAAACGGCGAAGCAGATCAGTGATAAAAGAAGACAGCTTGCAGCGGGTGCCAAGACAGCAGCAACGCCAAGAAGAGCTGCGATGGAGCGCGGTGGGGAATCCCCGGTGGAGAAGGAAAGGAAGGAAGTGATAAGAATGGAATACAGGAAGGTTATGGCGGAGAAGGTACGAGTGGGTTCCCTGCCAGCAAGCCACATGACCGCATGTAGGAGGATCTTGGAGGATGGCGAGGACGCCCGGAGAGTCATCGAAGCGTCAGCAGTAGAGTGGTTGTCACAGCTGGCGGGGCAGATTGCCGTAGGAAAACTGAAACAACGGAGGAAGCACCAAGTGAAACCCGCACCTGTGAGGGAGGAGAGAAGGTGGATGAAGAACAGGGCGGTGAGAAGAGGGTTGTATCTCCGATACCAGAGGCTCTTTGAGATAGATCGCAAGAAGCTCGCTGGTATCATTTTGGATAACATCGAGGCACTGAAGTGCCCCCTTCCAATGAGCGAGCTATATGACTCGTTTCGGAGGAAGTGGGAGGAGGGATCCCCATTTGCTGGCTTGGGTGTTTTCCGGAGTGCTGGTGTGGCGGAAAATTCTGCATTCAAGAAGATGATCTCTCCAAAAGAGGTCTTGAAGAACATCGCGGAAATGAATAAGAACTCCGCTCCCGGACCAGACGGCCTCTCCCTGAGGGATGTTATTAAAAAGGACCCTCAGGGGAGCCAATTGGCTGAATTGTTCAATCTATGGCTGCTGGCTGGAAGGATCCCAGATGGGGTCAAAGAATGTAGAACGATTCTAATACCAAAATCCACGGATCCGAAAAAGATCGAGGACATTAATAACTGGCGGCCCATTACCATTGGGTGGGTAATCTTAAGATTGTTCTCACAGATCCTGACAGCACGACTACGGCGAGCCTGCCCGATTAATAGCCACCAACGAGGGTTTATTTCAGCCCCAGGCTGTGCAGAAAATCTCAAGCTCCTGCAGGTGCTTATTCAGCATGCAAAGAAAGATCACAAGATGCTGGCGGTCGTCTTCGTGGACCTGGCGAAAGCCTTCGATTCGGTCAATCATCATCACATCCTGGAGGTCCTCCAACAGAAAGGCATTGATGGTCATATAATTGACATTATCGCCGATTCATATAACAACTCTACAATGAGGCTTGAGGTTGGGGAGTCCTGCTCGGAGAAGGTTAAGATCCTCACCGGGGTGAAGCAAGGAGATCCAATGTCCCCATTGTTGTTCAACCTAGCAGTAGATCCACTGCTATGTAGGTTGGAAGAGATCAAGGAAGGATTCAAATATGGCAACAGCTCTGTATCATCATTGGCGTTTGCAGATGATCTGGTTCTGCTGGGTTACTCGTGGGAGGGCATGCAGAAGAGTTTGCAGGTGGTGGAAGAGTTTTGTCACGCTACAGGCTGCGGGTGCAAGCTGGAAAATGCCACGGGTTTTTGATAAGGCCCACGAAAGACTCTTATACTGTCAACAATTGTGACCCATGGGAAATTGAAGGGGCTCAACTTCATCTAAGTGAGCTCGGTAGCTCCAAGAAATATTTGGGCTTGGGAGTAGACCCTTGGGTCGGACTCTCGAAGCCGGAGCTGAAGGAAAAGCTTGACACCTGGGTGAAGAACATCGGGGCAGCCCCATTAAAGCCACTGCAGAAGGTAGAAATCTTGAAGAGGTATGCAGTCCCACGGGTGCTGTTTGCAGCAGATCATGCGGGAGTAAACGCCTCATACCTCCAGGCCCTGGACCTCGCCATTAGATCGGCAGTGAAGAGCTGGCTTCACTTACCTCCCAGCACATGCGACGCCATCTTATATGCCAGCACAAGTGATGGCGGATTAGGAATTGCGCAGCTGGTGAGCCAGATTCCAAATATACAGGCTCGCCGGTTACACCGAGTTGCCCAGTCCTCCAATAACATCACGAGGACCATTGTTCTCGAAGAGGGGATCCAGAGGGAATATAAGAAGGTCTGGATCGCCGCTGGAGGAAGGGCTGATAAGATTCCATCCATCGGAGAAGAACTCCCGATAGCAATTCCAGTTGTATTGGGAGGCGGCGAGGCTTCATCCGAATGGGAAATGTCATCACCCAGAGTCATCTATCCGGTTCCAAGCAAGTAGAGGAAAAGAGAATTAGAAAATTGGGCCAATCTAAGATCACAAGGCCGCAGTATAAAGAACTTTGAAAATGACAACATCAGTAATGGTTGGCTCGTTCATTACCGGGGTATTCCCCACAGGAAGCTATTAACAGCAATACAGCTGCGGGCCAATGTCTATCCTACTAGGGAGTATTTGGCGCGGGGGCTGGGAGAAGGGGCTCCAAAGGGGTGCAGGCATTGTCCTGCAGAATGGGAAACTTGTTCTCACATTATTGGATACCGCCCGGCAGTTCAGGAGGCCCGAATTCGTAGACAACATCTTATGTGGAATGCTGGCTGAAGAGGCTAAGAGACTGGGGTGGTTGGTATATATGGAACCGAACCTCAGGGATAACAACAGTGAACTCTTTAAGCCGGACTTGGTTGTAGTTAAGGAGAATCAGGCGAAAGTAGTGGATGTAACTGTTCGCTACGAAAGTGGTTTGTCATCTTTAGGTGACGCTGCGGCGGAGAAAGTCTGGAAATATCAACATTTGAAAGAACAAGTGAAGGAGATGACGAATGTGGAAGAGGTGGAGTTCCTGGGATTCCCGATTGGCGCTAGAGGGAAGTGGTGTAAAGGCAACGAGAGTTTCCTCGCCAACGTTGGACTCTCCACTAGCCGCCTGAAGAGGACAGCGAGGCTCTTTTCACAAAGGGCGCTCCTGTCCTCTGTGGATATTCTCCACATCTTTACGAGTAAAGGTAAGGATGTTTAAATTTTTAATTGGCATATATATATGTTGTGACTTTGTTTATACAAAGTCCTTCTTCGGAAGGCAACAGTAAAATTCTTCACACAGACAACATGGGGCTTGCTCTGTCTTCTGTACCGCTGAATTTTGCTCTTGCCCGGCTCCCTTGTGGTTGAGCCAGGATAGTTGGGACGTGGGATCTAGTCCCCAGATGACACATCACCAAATTTGACTTGGGCGGATGGGCCGCCTACCAAGCCCAAATCAGAAAGGGTGCCATGGAATGTTCCATGGTTCAATAATGGGGCCATAGTTACTAACTGGGCTTAGCTGCAGACGTCACACCTCCTCGTGGTCCCACTGGATGCCCATTCATGGGTAACCGAGTTGGCCTCTGCCCCAGTGTGTTTGTGCGGTGTTATAGTTACTTCCTCCCTATCGGCTGGCTTCACCGACCACTCGATAGTAATTTCAGGTGACTCCAAATTTATTCGACCATGGATTAATAAAGTAGTTGTGTGTCCAAAGCCCTTGGCCTGAGGGCTAACATAAGGCATATCAGGTGAACTTGGGGGCTGGTTCATCTGGCTATAGCCAGAACCCCCACAGTCATGCTGAACAACCTGATAAGATGTTGGGTTGTCAACTTTGTCTCGGTGGCCACCCAGACAGGAGAAAGTCTCCCGGAAATCGCAAGGGTTTGCCCTGCGAGAGTAACATCTGAGGGGGTGGTCCACCTGTCCCAAAATTTGACATTTTATAATTCAGATTTGGCCGGTTGGGAAGGGACTTGTCCTGAACCAACCTGGGATTGCATTAAACATCTGCCGGTGGTTTATGAGGTCCTGGAACCCGTTGGATCACCTCCGATGACTGGAGCTGCAGAAGCACCAGAGGAGGATGTGGTAGACGTGGAACCAAGATCTCCCTCCGGCCCTGCAATTTTACCAATTGATGCAGTAAGTCCCATCCTTGGTGCTGTGGGGGGAACGACTGATGTGGGAACGCCAGTCGTGAAGATCCCTGATCAACACCCAGCATGTCCTTGCTGTGGCACCAGGATGGGGAGAATTGCAGCTTTGATTGACCATCTAAAGAGGGCCCACGGCCGGCGACGAGTTCTCTTCCAGTGTTCCCGCTGTGGGAAGACTAATGTTAAACATCATAGTATTGCCTGCCACTTCCCGAAGTGCCAGGGAGCCCTAGATCTCCAAAGAGAAGAGGATGCCCCAGAGGAGCCTGTTATATGGCGATGTAGGGAATGCAACAGGCAGTTTAAGAACAAGAGCAGCCTGTCACAACACAAGAGACTCGTGCACCCACAGACTAGGAACTTGGAACAGATTGAAGTGTCTCGACCAAAGGAAAAGAGCCTGCGAGGCATGCATAAGAGCTGCTGGACAGAAGAAGAGACAGCTCTGCTGCTAGAGTTGGAAGAAAGATACAAGACCGAGCACTTTGTCAATAAACTGATCGGGGAGCATTTGCCCACGACAACAGCAAAGCAGATCAGCGACAAGAGACGACAGCTTGTGGCTGGTGAGAAGACATCAGCACTGCCAAGAAGAGCTGTGGTAATGCACGTAGGGGAGCCCCCGGTGGAGAGGGAGAGGGCGGAGATAAGAAAGGAATATAGGAAAGTTATGGTGGAGAAGATATGAGCAGGTTCCCTGCTGGCAAGCCAAATGATCACGTGTAGGAGGATCTTAGAGGATGGCCAAGATGCCCGGAAAGTCATCGAAGCGTCAGCAGTAGAGTGGTTATCACGGTTGGTGGGGCACATAACCGTAGCAAAATTGAAACAACGTAGGAAGCATCAAGCAGGACCCACGCCTGTGAGAGAGGAAAGAAGATGGATGAAGAACAGGGCGGTGAGAAGAGGGTTGTATCTCCGATACCAGCGGCTCTTTGAGATAGATCGCAAGAAGCTCGCTGGTATCATCTTGGACAACATCGAAGCACTGAAGTGCCCCCTTCCAATGGGCGAGCTATATGGCTCGTTTCGGAGGAAGTGGGAAGGGGGATCCCCATTTGCTGGCTTGGGTGCTTTCTGGAGTGCTGGTACCACGGAAAATTCTGCATTCAAGAAAATGATCTCCCCAAAGGAGGTTTTGAAGAACATCGCGGAAATGAATAAGAACTCCACTCCCGGACCAGACGGCCTCTCCCTGAGGGATGTTATTAAAAAGGAGCCACAGGGCAGCCAGTTGGCTGAATTGTTAAATCTATGGCTGCTGGCCAGAAGGATCCCAGATAGGATCACAGAATGCAGAATGATTTTAATACCAAAATCCACCGATCCAAGTAAAATTGAGGACATGAACAACTGGCGACCATTACCATTGTGTCTGTAATTTTAAGATTATTCTCACGGATCAGGGACAGAGTGCACCCTCAGCAAGTTTGCTGATGAGACAAAGCTGGGAGGAGTGGCTGATACGCCCGAGGGCTGTGCTGCCATTCAGAGAGACCTGGACAGGCTGGAGAGGTGGGCGGAGAGGAACCTCATGAAGTTCAACAAAGGCAAGTGCAGGGTCCTGCACCTGGGGAGGAATAACCCCATGCACCGGGACAGGTTGGGGCTGGACCTGCTGGAAAGCAGCTCTGCGGAGAAGGACCTGGGAGTGCTGGTGGACAACAAGTTAAGCATGAGGCAGCAATGTGCCCTTGTGGCCAAGAAGGCCAATGGTATCCTGGTGTGCATGAGGAAGAGTGTTGCCAGCAGGTCGAGGGAGGTGATTCTCCCCCTCTATTCAGCCCCGGTGAGGCCACATCTAGAGTACTGCATCCAGTTCTGGGCTCCCCAGTACAGGAGGGATGTGGCACTACTGGAGCAAGTCCAGCGAAGGGCTACAAAGATGATTAGGGGACTGGAGCATCTCTCTTATGAGGAAAGACTGAGAGAGCTAGGCCTGTTTAGCCTGGAGAAGAGAAGACTGAGAGGAGATCTTATCAATGTGTACAAGTATCTGAAGGGAGGGTGTCAAGAGGATGGGACCAGACTCTTTTCAGTGGTGCCCAGTGACAGGACGCGAGGCAACAGGCACAAACTGAAACACAGACAATTCCATCTGAACATGAGGAAATACTTTTTCACTGTGAGGGTGACAGAGCACTGGAACAGGTTGCCCAGAGAGGTTGTGGAGTCTCCTTCTCTGGAGATATTCCAAACCCACCTGGACGCGATCCTGTGCAATGTGCTCTAGGTGACCCTGCTTGAGCAGGGTGGTTGGACTAGATGATCTCCAGAGGCCCCTTCCGACCTCAGTGATTCTGTGATCTCAACAGCATGGCTGAGACGAACCTGCCCAATTAACAGCCACCAAAGAGGGTTTACTGCAGCCCCAGGCTGTGCAGAAAATCTCAAGCTCCTGCAGGTGCTTATTCAGCACGCAAAGAAAGATCACAAGATGCTGGCGGTCATCTTCGTGGACCTGGCAAAAGCCTTTGATTCGGTCAACCATCATCACATCCTGGAGGTCCTCAAACAAAAGGGCCTCGATTGTCATATACTTGACATCATCACCAATATGTATGACAACTGTGCGACAAGGCTTGAGGTAGGGGAAAGTCACTCAGAGAAGGTGAAGATCCTCACCGGGGTGAAACAAGGAGACCCAATGTCCCCGTTATTGTTCAACCTAGCAGTAGATCCACTGTTGTGTACATTGGAGGAGATAGAGGAAGGTTTCAAATATGGCAACAGCTCTGTATCATCATTGGCATTCGCGGATGATCTGGTCCTGCTGAGCGATTTTTTGGGATGGCATGCAGAAGAGTATTCAAGTGGTGGAGGAGTTTTGCCATACTACAGGGCTGAAGGTGCAAGCAGGAAAATGCCACGGGTTCCTGATAAGGCCCACGAAAGACTCTTACACTGTTAACAACTGTGACCCGTGGGAAATTGAAGGGGCTCAGCTCCATCTGATTGAGCCCGGCAGTTCCGAGAAGTATTTGGGCCTGGGAGTAGACCCATGGGTGGGACTCTCGAAACCGGAGATGCAGGAAAAGCTTGACACCTGGGTGAAGAACATCGGGGTGGCCCCGTTGAAACCACTTCAAAAGGCAGAAATCTTGAAAAGGTATGCAGTCCCGCAACTGCTGTATGAGACAGATCATGCGGGAGTGAACGCCTCATACCTCCAGACTCTGGACCTTGCCATTCAATCGGCGGTGGAAGAACGGACAAGATTCCATCAGTTGGGGATGAACTCCCTGCCACAAATTCAGCCGTACTGGCAGGCGGCGAGGTGGCATCCAAGCAGGAGATGTCAGCTCCCAGGGTCATCTCTCCGGTTCCTAGCAAGTGGAGAAAAGGAGAGTTAGACAACTGGGCCAATCTAAGATCGCAAGGCCGCAGCATTAAGAACTTTGATAACATCAGCAATGACTGGCTCATACATTACTGGGGTATTCCCCAAAGGAAGTTGTTAACAGCAATACAGTTACGTGCCAATGTCTATCCCACTAGAGAGTATTGGGCGCGGGGCCTGGGGAAAGGGGTTCCAAAAGGGTGAGGGCATTGTCCTTCAGCTCCGTTCATCAGAGGTGATCCAACGCGTGCCAGGACCTCATCAGCTTCTGGCAGATCTTTTACACAGTCAGAGGTTGGTTCAGGATAAATCCCTCCCCAACTGACCAAATCCAAATTACAAAACGTCACATTTTCGGATAGGTGATCCACCTCCTCAGGTGTTTACCTCGCAGGGCATTCCCTTGTGATCTCATGGGGAAATTTTCCTGTCTGGGTGGCCACCGAGACAAGATTCACAACCCAAGACCTTATTCAATTGTTCAACATGACTGTGGGGGTTCGGGATATAACCAGATGAACCAGCCCCCAAGTTCAACTGCGATGCCTTTAGTCAGCCCTCAGGCAAAGGGCTTTGGACACACGACTACTGTACTAGTTCGTGGTCGAATAAATTTAGATTCACCTGGAATACTATCGAGTGGTCGGTGAAGCCAGTCGATAGGGAGGAAGTAACTATAACACTGCACAAACACACTGGGGCAGAGGCCAACTCGGTTACCCACGAATGGGCATCCAGCGGGACCACGAGGAGGTGTAGCCTCTGCAGCTAAGCCCAGTTAGTAACTATGGCCCTGTCTCAAGAGAGTCATAGTTACTCCCGCCATTTACCCACACTTCATTGAATGTCTTCCCTTTGACCTTCAGAGGACTGGGCAGAAATCACACCGCATCAACACCTGCCACGGGCCTTTGTGGTGCTTTGTTTTAATTGAACAGTTGGATTCCCCTGGTCTGCACCAGTTCTAATTCGGCCTCTAGGCGCCGGCCAAGTCGGGGCACTGGCCTGGGGACCCTGGCTCCCCCCCCTTGTCACCAGCAGCTGCGCTTGTGCAGGGGCACCCCCAGTCCCGTGGACGGGTGGAGGGGTGGGTGGTGGCAGCTGCTGGGGCTTGGGGAGGAGGGAGGGAGAGGGTGGACAGTGCCGCCACAGCTGGGGCAATCCACAGGAAGGGCCTGGCCGTGTCCAGAGTCACCACCCTGCGCCCAACCCCCCTCCCCGCACCCAGGGCGGGTGGAGGGCACAGGACCTCATCTTCCCTGCGCCATGGACTATTGACTAAGCTGTTGACTCATGCACGTGCTAGACTCCTTGGTCCATGGTTCAAGACAGGTTGGGTAGGTAGGTGACATCGCCACGGACCCCAGGCACCCAAGCATCGCCACACCCTGCCTGGCAGTGCGAAGCAAGAGGGGTGCACTGAGGACAGTCCACCCCAGTTGACAGTCGTGCTGGGGACTGGGGGGCCCATCCCCTGCATGGGCCACCCCTCACCACCACTGCCCCTCCACCCCTCACAAGCAGCGCTGGGGAGTAAAGCACCGCCGCCATGGCTGCTGGGGTGCAGGAAACTGCCGCAGGGGAAGGTGCGGTGGCAGACCTCTCCTTCAGTCCTGGGATTCGGTGAGAGCTGCTGCCCAGCGGCTGTAACACTCACTACTGCATGGATGCGAGCCACCTGCCCACCAGGCCTTCCCAGCCAACACGGAGCAAGTCATGACGAACCGCCATGGGGGAAACGTGCCCGACAGGGGCCGGCAACAAGCCCGCAAACCCCTTGGCCCGCCCCCACAAGGGGGACGGAGGGGAGGCAGAGGTGGGCATCGGCTGAGATCCGAGTTGCCTGACCAAGACTGCCAGGTTGAATCCTCTGGAATGACTGCACGGACCCCACCCATTTACCTCTTAATGGTTTCATGCCCTCTTGACTTCTTTCTCTTCAAAGTTCTTTTCAACTTTCCCTCACATTACTTGTTGACTATTGGTCTCATGCCGATACTTAACCTTCAATAGAGTTTACCACCCACTTTGGACTGCATTCCCAAGCAACCCAACTCAAAGAAGCCCCAGTCCCAGTGTCCCGGAGGGCCACTAAGGGACTCACACCATCCACGGGCTGGGCCTCGATCAGAAGGGCTTGGGCTCCTCCAGGAGTGGTGCTGGGGATGGGAGCTTCTGTACGCCACATTTCCGCGCCCCATCACGGGGTGGGGATTCGGCGCTGGACTCTTCCCTCTTCGCTCACTGTTACTGAGGGAATCCTGGTTAATTTCTTCTCCTCCGCTGACTAATATGCATAAATTCAGTGGGTCGCCACGTCTGATTTGAGGTTGCAATTGGAAGGAGATGAGTCCGGCACCCACCCCTCACGCTTTGAGTCCCGGAGGAGGCCCGAGACAAGACAGAGCCAGCGGGCACGCGCCCACTGGCTGCCGGAGGGAGGAGGTTGCAAGGCCCCTGCCAGGACAAGGGGGAAGAGGCGCAGTGATGGCAGGTCACCGCCACAGAGTGGGGAGGACAGCAGGGGGGCCTCCAATACACGTGCGCAGCAGCACAGTGAGGTACCACCATGGTACCCACCTGCACACAGCCGCAAGGGCCCATGGATGAGGTTCTCGTCTCCTCCGGGCCCAACTCCCAAAAACTCACTCACTCGCTCGCTCACACACTTGCACAGCCCTCCACTGGCTGTGCCTGGCTCCTCCTCATCCCCAGCATCATCCAGGCATAGCCTCCCCTAGCCTGTGGGAAGAGGATGGCTTCCTGCCCTGGGGCATGCAGATGTCTACCCCCTAGGCACTGCTGTTAGCACTGGTCTTCCATGTGCCAAGCACTTGGCACCAGAAATGAGAGCCCCTTGAGACTCACCCCCCCCCCCCGCCTCACTGGGTAAGTGAAAAAACAATCACAGTAGTGGTATTTCACTGGCGGCTGGGCCATGGCATGGGTCACGTGCACATGCAGCCTCCCACTTATTCTACACCTCTCATGTCTCTTCACAGTGCCAGACTAGAGTCAAGCTCAACAGACTCTTCCTTCCCCACTGATTCTGACAAGCCCAGTCCCTTGGCTCTGGTTTTGCTGGATAGTAGGTAGCGACAGTGGGAATCTCGTTCATCCAGTCATGCACGTCACTAATGAGATGACAAGGCGTTTGGCTAATTATTGAACCGTGGAATATTCCATGGCACCTTTTACGGGTTGGCCTTGGTAGGCAGCCTGTCCACCCAAGTCAAATTTAGTAAGCCTCATTTGGGGACCAGATCCCACATCCCAACTATCCAGGCTTGACCACAGGGGAGCTGGGCAATAGCCAAATTCAGCAGTACAGAAGACTGAGCAAGTCCATGTCGTCTGTGTGAAGAATTTTACTGTTGCCTTCTGAAGAAGGACTTTGCGTTAGCAAAGTCACAGTATATTCAAGCCAATTAAAAATTTCAAACACCCTTACCTTTACTTGTAAAGATGTGGAGAATGTCAACAGAGGACAGGAGAGCCCTTTGTGAGAAGGTTCTCGCTGTCCTCTTCAAGCAGCTGGTAGAGAGTCCAAGGTCGGCGAGGAAACTCTCGTTGCCTTTATACCACTTCCCTCTAGCACCAATCGGGAATCCCAAGAACTCCACCTCTCCAGCATTGGTCATCTCCTTCACTTGTTCTTCCAGATGTTGGTATTACTGGACTTTCTCTGCTGCAGCGTCACCTAGAGATGACAACCCACTTTCGTAGTGAACAGTTACATCCACTACTTTCGCCCGATTCTCCTTAACTACAACCAAGTCCGGCTTAAAGAGTTCATTGTTGTTATCCCTGAGGTTCGGTTCCATATATACCAACCACCCCAGTCTCTTGGCCTCTTCAGCCAGCATTCCACACAAGATGTTATGTCTGCGAATCCGTGCCTCCTGAACTGCCGGGCAGTATCCGATAATATGAGAACAATTTCCCACTCCACAGGACAATGCCTGCACCCCTTCGGAGCCCCTTCTCCCAGCCCCCGCGCCAAATACTCCCTAGTGGGATAGACATTGGCATGCAGCTGTATAGCTGTTAATAGCTTCCTGTGGGGAATACCCCGGTAATGAACGAGCCAATCATTACTGATGTTGTCATTTTCAAAGTTCTTTATACCGCGGCCTTGTGATCTTAGATTGGCCCAATTTTCTAATTCTCTTTTCCTCCACTTGCTCGGAACCAGATAGATGACTCTGGGTGATGACATTTCCCATTTGGATGAAGCCTCGCCGCCTCCCAGTGCAACCGGAATTGTCATCGGAAGTTCCTCTCCAGTCGATGGAATCTTATCGGCCCTTCCTCCAGCGGCGATCCATGCTTTGTTGTACTCCCTCTGAATCCCCTCTTCAAGAACAATATTTCTCGTGATGTTATCAGAGGACTGGGCAACTCAATGCAACCAGCGAGCCTGTATATTTGGAATTTGGCTCGCCAGCCACGCAATTCCCAAGCTGCCATCACTTGTGCTGGCATATACGATGGCGTCACATGTGCTGGGAGGTAAGCGAAGCCAGCTCTTCACTGCCGATCAAATGGCAAGGTCCAGGGCCTGGAGGTAGGAGGCGTTCACTCCCGTGTGATCTGCCGCATACAGCACCCGTGGGACTGCATACCTCTTCAAGATTTCTACCCTCTTCAGTGGCTTTAATGGGGCTGCCCTGATGTTCTTCACCCAGGTGTCAAGCTTCTCTTTCAGCTCCGGCTTCGAGAGTCCGACCCACGGGTGTACTCCCAGGCCCAAGTACTTCTCGGAGCTGCTGGGCTCAATTAGATGGAGTTGAGCCCCTTCAATTTCCCACGGGTCACAGTTGTTAATAATGGTGTAAGAGTCTTTCGTGGGCCTTATTAAAAACCCGTGGCATTTTCCAGCTTGCACCTTCAGCCCTGTAGCGTGACAAAACTCTTCCACCACCTGCAAACTCTTCTGCATGCCCTCCCATGAGTCGCTCAGCAGGACCAGATCATCTGTGAACGCCAATGATGATACCAAGCTGCTACCATATTTAAACCCTTCCTTGATCTCTTCCAACTTGCATAGCAGTGGATCTACTGCTAGGTTGAACAACAGTGGGGACATTGGACCACCTTGCTTCACCCCGGTGAGGATCTTAACCTTCTCCAAGCAGGTTTCCCCTACCTCAAGCCTCGTCGCACAGTTGTATGAGTCAGCGATGATGTCAATTATATGCTCATCAACACCTTTCTGTCCGAGGACCTCCAGGATGTGATGGTTATTGACTGAATCAAAGGCTTTCACCAAGTCCATGAAGACGACTGCCAGCGTCTTTTGATCTTTCTTTGCGTGCCTGATGAGCACTTGCAGGAGCTTCAAATTTTCTGCACAGCCTGGGGCTGCAATAAACCCTCTTTGGTGGCTGTTAATTGGACAGGCTCGTTGCAGCCGTGCCGTTAGGATCCGTGAGAACAATCTTAAAATTACAGACCCAATGGTAATGGGTCGCCAGTTGTTCATGTCCTCGATTTTGCTCAGATTGGCGGATTTTGGTATTAAAATTGTTCTACATTGTTTGATCCCATCTGGGATCCTTCCGGCCAGCAGCCATAGGTTGAACTTCAGCCAATTGTCTCCCCTGAGGCTCCTTTTGAATAACATCCCTCAGGGAGAGGCCATCTGGTCTGGGGACGGAGTTCTTATTCATTTCCGCGATGTTCTTCAAAACCTCCTTTGGGGAGAGCATTTTCTTGAAGGCAGAATTCTCCGCGACACCAGCACTCTGGAAAGCACCTAGGCTGACGTATGGGGATCCCTCCTACCATTTCCCCCGAAACGAGCCATATAGCTCGCCCATTGGAAGGGGGCACTTCAGTGCTTCGATGTTGTCCAAGATGGTACCAGCGAGCTTCTTGCGATCTATCTCAAAGAGCCGCTGGTATCGGAGGTATAACCCCCATTTCACCGCCCTCTTCTTCATCCATCTTCTTTCCTCTCTCACAGGCGCGGGTCTTGCTTGATGCTTCCTACATTGTTTCAATTTTGCTACGGTGATGTGCCGCACCAGCTGTGATAACCACTCTACTGCTGATGCTTCGATGACATTCTGGGTGTCTTCACCATCCTCTAAGATCCTCCCTCATGCGATCATTTGGCTTGCAGGCAGGGAACCTGCTCATATCTTCTCCGCCACCACTTTCCTATATTCCATCCTTATCATCTCTATCTTCTCCCTCTCAACTGGGGGCTCCCCTACGCACATTGCTGCAACTCTTCTTGGCGGTGCCAATGCGTTCGCACCAGCCGCAAGCTGTCATCTTTTGTCACTGATCTGCTTTGCCGTTTTTGTGGGCAAATGCTCCCTGATCAGTTTATTGATAAAGCACTCAGTCTTAAATCTTTCTTCCAGCTCTAACAGTAGAGCCGTCTCTTCCTCCATCCAGCAGCTCTTATGCATTCCTCTCAGGCTGTTTCCCTTAGGTCGAGTCACTTCAATCCGCTCCAGGTTCCTAGTTTGTGGGTGCATAAGTCTTTTATGCTGCGACATGCTGCTCTTGCTTTTAAACTGCTGGTAGCATTCCCCTGAATGCGATATCCCAGGTTCCTCTGGGGCTTCCTCTTGACTTTGGATATCTAGGGCTCCCTGCCACTTCGGGAAGTGGCAGGCAATACTATGATGTTTAACATTTGTCCTCCCACAATGGGAGCACTGAAAGAGAATTCGTCACCGGCCGTGGGCCCTCTTTAGATGATCAACCAAGGCCGCAACTTTCCCCATCCTGATACCACAGCAAGGATATGCTGGATGTTGATCAGGGATCTTCACGACTGGCATTCCCATGTCAGTCGTTCCCCCCACGGCACCAAGGATGGGACTTACTCTATCTGTTGAAGCAATTGCGGGGCCAGAGGGAGATCTCGGCTCCACGTCTACCACATCCTCCTGCGGTGCTTCTTCAGCTCCGGTCATCAAAGGTGATCCAATGGGTTCAAAGACCTCATCAACCTCTGGCAGATGTTTAATGCAATCCCAGGTTGGTTCGGGACAAGTCCCTTCCCAACCGGCCAAGTCCGAAATATAAAAAGTCAAATTTTGGGACAGGTGAACCACTTCCTCAGATGTTAGTCTCGCAGGGTGTGCCCTTGCGATTTCAGGGAGAATTTCTCCCGTGTGGGTGGCCACTGAAACGAAGTTGACAACCCAAGATTTTACCAGGCTGTTCCACATGACTGCGGGGGTTTGGGATATAAGCAGATGAACCAGCCCCCAAGTTCAACTATGATGCCTTTAGTCAGCCCTCAGGCAAAGGGCTTTGGACACACGACTACTGTACTAGTTCGTGGTCAAATAAATTTAGATTCACCTGGAATACTATCGAGTGGTCGGTGATGCCAGTCGATAGGGAGGAAGTAACTATAACACTGCACAAACACACTGGGGCAGAGGCCAACTCGGTTACCCACGAATGGGCATCCAGCGGGACCACGAGGAGGTGTGACCTCTGCAGCTAAGCCCAGTTAGTAACTATGGCCCTGTCTTAAGAGAGTCATAGTTACTCCCGCCGTTTACCCGCGCTTCATGGAATTTCTTCCCTTTGACCTTCAGAGGACTGGGCAGAAATCACATCGCGTCAACACCCGCCACGGGCCTTTGTGATGCTTTGTTTTAATTAAACAGTCGGATTCCCCTGCTCCGTACCAGTTCTAAGTTGGCTGCTAGGTGCTGGCCAAGGCGAGGAGCCAGCCCTGTGACCCCAGCTCCCCCCCCATCACTGGCAGCTGCCTGTGCACTGGGGTACCCACAGCCTCTGCGGATTGGTGGAGGGGGGGTGGTGGCAGCTGCTGGGGCTTGGGGAGGAGGGAGTGAGAGGGTGAGCGGTGCCTGCCAAAGCTGGGGCAATGCACGGGAAGGGCCTGGTGCGTGTCCAGAGTCACCACCCCACACCCAACACTCCTCCCCCCCAACACGGGGAGGGAGGGGACAGGTGGGGTGCACAGCGCCTCGTCCAGCCGTGGCACGAGCCCATGCCCACTTCCTGCCCCAGCCCGACTGACCCAGCCCTTAGAGCCAAGCCTTATCCCGAAGTTATGGATCCCACTTGCCAACTTCCCTTACCTACATTCTTCTAACATCCCAGAGGCTGTTCACCTTGGACACCTGCTGCACATATGGGTATGGCCCGGCACAAGATTTACACCTTCTCCCCTGGATTTTCACAGGCCAGCGAGAGCTCACTGGACCCCACTGGAACCATGACGCTTTCCAAGGCGTGGGCCCCTCTCTCGGGCCAATTCCATTCCAGGGCGCCCGGCCCTTCACAAAGAAAACACAACTCTCCCCAGGGCTCCCGACAGCTTCTCTGCCATCGGTTGAGATACCACACTGGACACCTTGTGGCGCTCATCTCTGCCACTCTGGATTCCAGGATCTGAACCCGACTCCCTTTCGATCGGCTGAGGGCAACAGAGGCCATCGCCCATCCCTTCAGAACAGTGCTTGCCTATCGCTTAGGACTGACTGACCCATGTTCAACTGCTGTTTGCATGGAACCCTGCTCCACTTGGGCCTTCTAAGCTCTCCTTTGAACATTTGCTACTACCACCAAGATCTGCACCTGCGGCGGCTCCACCCGGGCCTGCGCCCCAGGCTTCAAGGCGCACCACAGCGGCCCTCCTACTCGTCGCGGTGTAGCCCGCGCGGCTTCGCATCGCCGGCAACAGCCGGGTATGGGCCCGACGCTCCAGCGCCATCCATTTTCAGGGCTAGTTGATTCGGCAGGTGAGTTGTTACACACTCCTTAGCGGGTTCCGACTTCCACGGCCACCGTCCTGCTGTCTATATCAACCAACACCTTTTCTGGGGTCTGATGAGCGTCGGCATTGGGCGCCTTAACCCGGCGTTCGGTTCATCCCACAGCGCCAGTTCTGCTTACCAAAAGAGGCCCACTAAGCACTCACATTCCACGGCCCGGCTCCACGCCAGCGAGCCGGGCGTCTTACCCATTGAAAGTTTGAGAAGAGGTTGAGATCGTTTCGGCCCCAAGACCTCTAATCATTCGCTTTACCAGGTAAAACTGCCGCCCGCGAGCGCCAGCTCTCCTGAGGGAAACTTCGGAGGGAACCAGCTACTAGATGGTTCGATCAGTCTTTCGCCCCTATACCCAGGTCGGACGACCCATTTGCACATCAGGACCGCTACGGACCTCCACCAGAGTTTCCTCTGGCTTCGCCCTGCCCAGGCATACTTCACCATCTTTCGGGTCCTAGCACGGACGCTCATGCTCCACCTCCCCGACGGAGCAGTCAAGATGGGCCGGTGGTGCGCCCTCGGCTCTGCTTCCGCCTCAGGATCCCACCTCAGGCAGAGTGTGCCGGCCCTCATCTTCATTGCGCTACGGGCTTTCGAGTGAGCCACTGACTCGCATGTGTGCTAGACTCCGTGGTCCATGTTTCAAGACAGGTCAGGTGGGTAGCCGACATCGCCATGGACCCCGGGCACCCAAGCGCGGCCGCACCCTGCCTGGCGGCGGTACACGGTCAGGGCGCACTGAGGACAGTCCGCCCTGTTTGACAGTCACGCCGGGGACTGGGGGGCCCGTCCCCTGGACGGGGGCCCCCCTCACCGCTGCTGCCGAGCAACGCGCGCCACCCCTCCCCACCTCCTGTGAGCGGGGATGGGGAGAAAAGCAGCGGCGCCGCCGCCACCGACAGGGTCCGGGAGGCCGCCACGGGAGAAGGCACGGCGGCAGTCCTCTCCCTCGGCCCCAGGATTCAGCAAGAGCTGCTGCCCGGGGCTGTAACAGTCGCCACCGTGTGGCGGCGAACCACCTGCCCACCGGGCCTTCCCAGCCGACCCAGAGCCGGTCGTGGCGAACCGCCACGGGGAAATGTGCCCGACGGGGGCCGGCCACCAGCCGGGCAGCAGTCCCCAGCCCGCCTGCCCCTGCAAGGGGGGAGAAGGGGAGGCGGAGGCGGTGATCTGCGGAGACACGAGCAGGCCAGCCGAGCCCGCCGGGTTGAATCCTCCGGGCAGACTGTGTGGACTCCACCCATTTACCTCTTAATGCTTTCATGCCCTCTTGAACTCTCTCTCTTCAAAGTTCTTTTCAACTTCCCCTCACATTACTTGTTGACTATTAGTCTCGTGCCGGTACTTAGCCTTCAATGGAGTTTACCACCCCCTTTGGACTGCATTCCCAAGCAATCCAACACAAAGAAGCCCCGGTCCCAGCATGCCGGAGGGCCACTGTGATGTGTGCTAATTTGTTGCATCAAAGTGAGAAACAGCCTTGGGAACATCTTGTATTGTGGTATGTACTAATTTGTTACATCAGCGAGAAACAGCCTTGGGAACATCTGTGGGAACATCCTACAGCCTGTGGTGGGGGGCATGTACCCCGCCTGAGATAATTGAGTTGAGCTAGCGAAGTGGCAATGTTAGTTTAGATAGCCTAATATGGCGCACAATGCAGAGGAAGACTCCAGCCTTCATCCCCACGACCACCAGAGGGCTGAAGAAGACCCCCTAGCAACAGCTGGCGCAACCGCAGAAGATACAGGAAGTGCCATGTATACCCGGGACTGGAATCGCATATAAGGAGACTGTGAGGGGGGGTTGCGCGCGCCGTTGGTGGAGCAGGAGACTCCCCCCGGCCGCCCAGCGCTGTTTTGCTTACTTGTGACTTGCTCAATTATTTTATAAATTGGAATTTATGCAACCCGGCCCGAGTGGTTGTCAATTTGTCGTGTTTACCTATAACAGCCACTAAGGTCCTCACGCCACCTGCGGGCTGGGCCTTGATCAGAAGGACTTGGGCCCCCCCAAGAGTGGCACTGGGGATGGGAGCTTCTGTACGCCTTATTTCCCGCACCCCATCGCGGGGTGGGGATTCAGCGCTGGACTCTTCCCTCTTTGCTCACCGTTACTGAGCGAATCCTTGTTAATTTTTTCTCCTCCACTGACTAATATGCATAAATTCAGCAGCTCTCCACGTCTGATTTGAGGTTGCAATCAGATGGAGATGAGACCGGCACCCGCCCCTCATGCTTTGAGTCCCAGAGGAGGTCCGAGACAAGACAGAGCCGGCGGGCACATGCCCACTGGCTGCCAGAGTGAGGTGGGTGCATGGCCCCTGCCAGGACAAGGAGGAAGACGTGCAGCGACGGCAGGTCACCGCCACAGAGTGGGGAGGACAGCAGGGGGCCCTCTGACACACACATGCGGCAGCACAGTGAGGTACCACCATGGTACCCACCCACAGACAGCCGCATGGGACCAGGGACAAGGTTCACAACTCCTCTGGGCCCAGCTCCCGAAAGCTCACTCCCTTGCTTGCTCACACACTTGCACAGCCCTCCACTGCATGTGCCTGGCTCCTCCTCCAGGCCACTGCCTCCGCTCTCACCCCAGCACGGCACCTGTGCCATCACCGCTGGCCTCAATGCAATGCGGTGGCTGATGCCGGATGGTGGGCAGAAGTGGCTCAACATGCGCTATGGATGTGGGTGAGCCGTAAGCAGGGGACCTGGCAGGCACCAAAATGGCAGCAGTCAGGGCAGGGGAAGCGAAAGGGAAAGGCAGACAGCCGGCCACCCGCCGCAGAAGGAAACAAGGGACCAGCGCACCACTGGGAGAGTGGTGAAGGAGAGCCCATACGGCAGCACTGCCAGTGGTGGTGGGTGGCGGTGACGAGGCACCGCGTCACCGCAACTGACCAAACTGGGGGCCCGGAGGAATGAACTCTGCAAAGCGGGTGCTCCAGGAGTGGGGTTTTCCCAAGTCTGCGCTTAGGGGGACGAAGGCCCAGCCACATGGGGAGGAGAGGCACCCTCTCCCTGGGGCACGGGCCTGCAAGGTGCCCCAGGTGCGCCACACTGCACACAGTGTGCAGCATGGTAGCGGCTGCCGGGCTCAGAGGGGAAGGAGGGCAGGACAGGTGCAGGAAGGCATGCCATATGTGGCTCGTGGAGACAGATGGTCACTGTAACTGGGTGGCCAGCAGGCCAGCCAGAAGACCGGGGCCACCGGTGCATGCACCAGGGTCCCGGCTCTGCTGCTGTCCCCCACTCGCCGCCGCTGCTATGCAACACGGCCGTGCCCCCCCTCCTCCCCACCCCCACGCCCTCAATGGGCGGCACCACTGCGCCAACACGACAATGGAGGTGACGACTGACCATCAAGCGACACTCAGACAGGTATAGCCCCAGCAGGAAACCGGGGCTGCAAGTGCATTTGAAGCATCGATGATCAATGTGTCCTGCAATTCACATTAATCGACGCACAAGCTGAGTTGTCCACCACTAAGAGTGGTCTCCCTTTCAGTCCCTGCCGTGCGCACGGGGCAACAAGCAGCATTTGCAGCCCCTGAGGGCCTTCTCCGCTCCACCTCCCTCCTCATGCCAACACCGGCTGCTGAGCAAGGGACAGCCGAGAGAGGGGGCTCACCTCGCTGACTGTAGAAGCGCAGAGGGAGGGGGGAAAAAAGGAGGGCAGAACCCTAGCTCCCCACCTGCCACAACCCCTTTCTCACTTTGAGTCCAGCCCAGGCACCCGGCTCAGCCTGGCACAGTGGGGAGCAGCGCGCCAGCTGCGCCACTTGCCTCAGGAAGGGGGGGGTCCCTGCAGACCCTTGGAGTTGGAGTCTGGCCGCCACCGCGACTGCCACCACCCACTGCCCGTGCGCCTGCAACCTACCGGCACTGCACTTCCAAGCTCTTTCCTTGCCTCGCTGGCCTCCAGCTCCACTGTCCCTGAGATGGTGTCCATGCCTGTGCGTGCACACAGCCTCCCAGATGACACCATGCACACTCCCATTCCTTCCGAGGACAGACGCCTGGCGGTGGGTGGATCGGCAAGGCGGGATGTATGGGGACAGCACCCGCTCTTCCCACCTCCACGCGGAAATTGTGGGAGGCCACCTCCGCCATCCACTTGCCACCCACCAGCGGCACCACTGAAAGTTTGAGAAGAGGTTGAAATCATTTTGGCCCCCAAGAACTCTAATCATTTGCTTTACCAGGGAAATCTGCCACCCACGAGTGCCAGCTCTCCTGAGGGAAACTTCAGAGGGAACCAGCTACTAGATGGTTCGATTAGTCTTTCGCCCCTATACCCACGTCGGACGACCGATTTGCACATCACGACCAATACCAACCTCCACCAGAGTTTCCTCTGGCTTCACCCTGCCCAGGCATAGTTCACCATCTTTCGGGTCCTAGCACGGACGCTCATGCTCCACCTCCCCGACGGAGCATGCGAGATGGGCCAGTGGTGTGCCCTCGACTCTGCCTCTGCCTCGGGATCCCACCTCAGCCAGCGCGCGCCGACCCTCACCTTCATTGTGCCATGGGCTTTCGAGCGAGCCTCTGACTCACGCACGTGCTAGACTCCTTGGTCCATGTTTCAAGATGGGTTGGGTGGGTAGCTGACATCACCACGGACCCCGGGTGCCCAAGCACAGCCACACCCTGCCTAGCAGCACCACGCAATCAGGGCACACTGAGGACAGTCCGTCCTGGTTGAGAGTCGCACCGGGGACTGGGGGGCCCACCAGACAGGGGCCCCCCTCACCGCCGCTGCCAAGTGACACGCATCACCCACCTCCCTGCCCCCCACAAGCAGGAGTGGGGAGAAAAGCAGTGGCACCGTCACTGGCGGGGTCCAGGAAACCGCCATGGGGGAAGGCGCGGCAGTGGTCCTCTCCCTCGGCCCCAGGATTCGGTGAGAACTGCTGCCCGGGGGCTGTAACACTTGCCACCGTGCAGCAGCGAGCCACCTGCCCACCAGGCCTTCCCAGCTGACCCAGAGCCGGTCGCGGCGCACCGCCATGGGGGAAACGCACCCAACGGGGGCCAGCAACCAGCTGGACAGTGGTCCCCGGTCCTCCTGCCCCCTCCGACCCGCCCCCGTGAGAGGGGCGGAGGGGAGGTGGAGGCAGGGATCTGCCAAGACCCCAGCTGGCTGACCAAGCCCACCAGATTGAATCCTCCAGGCGGACTGCACGGACCCCACCCGCTTACCTCTTAACGGTTTCACACCCTCTTGAACTCTCCCTTCAAAGTTCTTTTCAAGTTTCCCTTACCGTACTTGTTGACTATCGGTCTCGTGCTGTGGATGGGGGCTTCTGTACGCCATATTTCCCACGCTCTACTGCAGGGCGTGGATTCGGCGCCGGGCTTTTCCCTCTTCACTTGCCGTTACTGAGGGAATCCTGGTTAGTTTCTTTTCCTCTACTGATTAATATGCTTAAATTCAGCAGGTTGCCACGTCTGATCTGAGGTTGCAATCGGATGGAGACAGGGCAAGCCCATGCTCCCCCTCGCGCTTCAACTCCCAGAGGAGGCCTGAGACAATGGAGGGGGAAGGACAGCCAGGGGCCCTCCGACACACCCGCATGGCAGCACGGTGAGGTACCGCTGTGGTACCCACCCGCAGGCAGCCACGCAGGGCGGGGGACGAGCTCCGTGCCTCCCCCGGGCCCAGCTCCCAAACACTCACTCGCTCGCTCACAAACGCACTTGCACAGCCCTCTGCCAGCTGTGACTGGCTCCTCCTCCTGGCCGCTGCCTCCACTCTCACCTCAGCATGGAACAGCATGACGCCCTCCCTTCCCTTCCTCTCTCACCACCGAATGGTACCCGTGCTGCCCCCACCATGGCACCTTGTTAAGAAATTTAATAGTAGTGTTAAGGCCTAGCTGATTAGAAAATGGTTAAATATGTTTGTACTGGAAAGTTCTGGAAACCATTGGGCTATCGCCACATGGCTTGTTTCTCTGTAGCTGCAAGGTAAGAAGAAAGCTAACCTCACCCAGAGACAGGGAAGATACCCAATGGAGAGTGAGAAGACCCCAGACCTGATGTTTCTGTTGGATTGGACGATCGCATGAGGGACGGGTAACTGCGACTGTAGGGGTATAAATACACAGGGAATTTCCCATTTGGGGGTCCCTCTTCTGAGGCACCCAGCTTGAGCTGTTCACTTTAGTTAAATAAAGAGTTAACAGAGAATTCTCAACTCAGCGTGTTATGACTCTCGGAGACCCAGGGAGTATACAATATTTTTGTAACAGTTTTGGTGACTCTGGTGGGACTCCGGGAATTTGTTGCGGGATTCAGGGGCTTACAGAGGATGAGGCATTCCAAAGCCGGCTAAGGGCGTTTTGCCCTAGGAATTGCTTCCTCCTTCGTGGGCTAACTGAATCTTAAGCAATTGTCTTAACAGGCTGAGAGGGCTGCGGTAAAGGATAAGTGTTAGGGTTCGAGTCCCTAAGAGTGAATTTGTTAGGTTCGAGTCCTAGCAAGAGGCAAATTGTGGGGTTTGAGTCCCTGAAAGTGAGTTTGTTAGGTTTGAGCCCTGGAAAGTTAAATTACAAATTTGTGGTTAGGTTCAAGTCCTTACCAGAAAGCAGTTGTGGTTTAAAGTGCAGTCTGATCAACGTAAGACGCTTCTAATGGAAAATACAGTACCCAAGGGGATGCCCTTGGCTGAGTTGTTAGGACACTGGAAAAATATAGAAGGAACTGTAGGGTTATCCAAAAAGCGCGCAGTAACCTTATGTCAGAAAGACTGGCCTTTTGTTACTCGAGATGGGTCAGCAGCGGAATGATGGCCACGCCAAGGTACCTTTGATCAGCAAGTGTTAACCTTTTTGCAACAACGTTTAGAAGACCGATTCCCGGGACAAATGGATTATTGGTATGTATGGGATAATTGGGCTCATGATAGATGAACACCACGGAGATCTGCAAGTGTAAGTAATAGTAATAGCAACCATGGTGAAAATTTGACTAAAACCAGAGGGAAAAAGAACAAAGCTGAACATAATGAGGGACCCCTAGGGCCCCCCACAGCCCCACCTCTAAGCCCCCCTTATAACTCAGGGGCAAACCTTTAACCCCCGCTCTCACCTCCACTGGAGCCTTTATTCCAGGCACCTATCCGAGTAACCCCTTTGGGAAGTGTAGGAGTACCAGGGCCAAATGGAGCACAGCGAGTCGCCACTACTAGAGTGTACTGACCTTGGGGACCCCAGGACTTAATTGCGTGGAGTCAGCAAACTCCGCGTTTGCGGGAGGATCCCAAAAAGGTGTTACAAGTAGTTAGGGGAATATTTGGGGCTTATGACCCCACCTGGGGAGATGTTCAAATGCTTACAGAAACTCTATTCACTCACTCCAGACGAAAAATATGCAATATATGAGACTAATAGGAAATGGGTGGAACAAGATGCAGGGGGTGGATGAGTTAGATGGCCACATGTCGATCCAGGATGGAATGTTAATAATGATGGGAACTGTAGACAACTCCAATTAGCAAAACAGGGATTAGAGGAGGCAATTCGATTAGTAGGAGAGAGGACTGCAAATTGGTCAAAACTTAAAGAATGCCAGCAGCAATTAGATGAACATCCCTCAGCATTCCGCTCTCACTTATTTAAACAAATCCGCATGTTTGGAGGAGGAATTGATCCAGAAGTCATGGCCAATTGGCCCCTTATAATAGCTACCTATGTAGATCAGACTGCTTCTGATATTAAAAAAAAATATTTATCCAAACGTGCCTGATTGGCCAGGTAAATCCATTGATGAAATAGTTCGGTTAGCAACTTTTGTGTACAATGGGAGAGAAGACGTAAAGAATAGAGAGAAAAGGAGACAGAAGAAGGAGGAAAATACTTTATTAGCTGCTGTACTATGAGATGGAGCTGCAGATTACAGAGGAAGAGGTCTAGGATGTGGAAGAGGTAGAGGAAGAGATCTAGGACATGGTATTAGGGTAGGACAGGGAAGAGGGTTACGAAGTGAACTCCAGACAGAAGGTAGAGGGATGACAGGAGGAGCTGGAAATTGTAATGTGGATTGCTATTATTGTGGACAATGGGGACATATGCAACGGGAGTGTCCTCTGCATCCCCAAACCCAAGCACTGGGAGTGGGGTATAGGGACCCTCCTTCATTGCAGTCGACCAGTGAAGGATCACAATGACTAGAAGGAGAGGAGCTGGGTGTGACTGGCAATTCACAAATAAGCCACTCTTCTGATATGGATGAAGGGAAAAGGGAGTGGAATGTTTGTGAACTGTTAACTGTACCATTAACTACAGAAGGGGAACTAGAAGGGAAAATTAATGGAAAACAATAAAATTTTTCGTAGATACAGGAGCTACCATGTCCCTACTAAATTTTATACCCAAAGGAGCCCTGTCAGGTACATCAGTAAAAATTAGGGGAGTGTTAGGGGAAGAAGATATTCCAATTAGCGAACCTTTGTTATTGACGATAGGGGGAAAAAGTATTTTGGGAAAATTTTTGTTAACTGGGAAATCTCCTGCCTGTCTGCTAGGACGGGATTTGTTACAGGCTTTGGATGTAGATTTACGGATAAACCCCACAGGAATAGATATGATAATTATGGGAGCTAATGTAGTAACAGGGAAACTCCCTTCAAAAGAAATACCAGAATTGCTGGAATCAGTGCCAAAGACACTATGGAGTACATCATCCATGGGTGCAGGATTACTGTTATCCACAGAACCAGTAGAAATTAAAGCAAAAAAGCGACCCCCTCCCATGGTAGAACAATATCCAGTACCAAAGGAGGCGGAAAAAAGTATTCAGAAACAAATTAATCAGTTTGTGGAACAAGGCATCTTGAGAGAATGTGTGTCTCCATATAATACTCCAATTTTACCTGTAAAGAAAAATCGTTTGGACAAAGATGGAGACCTGGAATACCGATTTGTACAGGATTTGAGAGCTATAAATCAATACGTGATAGCCCCACATCCTGTAGTCCCGGATCCATCGACTGTATTGCTTCAAATGCCATCCTGGGCAACTTATTTTTCGGTAATTGATTTAACAGCAGCCTTTTTCAGCATTCCTTTAGCTGAAGAAAGTCAGCCCCTTTTTGCTTTTACTTGGAAGGGTCAACAATTGACCTGGACTACATTACCACAAGGGGTCACGGTGTCTCCTACTATTTTTTCTCAATTTTTGAAAAATGATTTGAAAGACATAGAAATGCCGAGAAAGTATGTATTGACACAATATGTTGATGATTTATTAATAGCAAGTGAACCTTATGAGTCATGTAAAATTGACACTATTTATTTATGTACCATTTTAGCAAAAAAGGGTCACCGAGCATCTCCATCAAAATTACAGGTTTGTCAAAAGGAAGTGAAATATTTGGGGTTTATATTAAAAGAATGTGAGAGATTAATTGACCCTGAATGGGTACAAGCTATACTGGACATACCACAACCAGTGACAAAGAAACAAACGCGAGGATTTTTAGGAGCGGTGGGATTTTGTAGGCCATGGATACCAGGATTAGGGGAATTAACAAAACCCTCAACTCAAGTTACTAGACAGGAAGAATTAGAACCAGTATCATGGACTGCTGAAAGGAAAAAGGCTTCTGAAGCAGTGAAAAGGGCTTTAGTGTCAGCTCCAGCGTTAGGATTACCGGACTATCAGAAGCTTTTCAGTTTATATGTACACGAAAGGAAAGGAGTAGCTAGTGGGGTATTAACTCAAACCTTAGGACCATTCCAGCGTCCAGTGGCTTATTATTCTAGTCAATTGGATGCAGCTATATTAGGCACACCTGGATGTGTTAAAGCCATAGCAGCCACAGCAGTGATCCTAGAAAAAAGTAATTCTATCATCTTGGGACATTCAGTGACTGTATATGTCCCACATGAAGTGGAAATTCTCTTGAAGCAATATGCCACCCAGGCCCTCTCCCTCCAGCATGCTCATAAATATGAACTGATTTTACTTACTGCTGACATCACGCTCAAGCGCTGTACTAGCCTCAACCCCGCTACCCTGTTCCCAGTGCCAGATGAGGGAGAACCGAGTCATAGTTGTATAGAAGTGATTGAAAATTCCAGTAAACCGCGGGATGATCTAACTGATGTACCATTGTTAAATAACGACTTAACCTTCTACGTCGATGGCTCATCTTATTATGTAGATGGGAAAAGACGAACTGGGTATGCTGTTGTAACTGATCACAAAGTCATTAAATCCGCGGCATTGCCAGGAAACCTTAGTGCCCAGGGGGCTGAACTGATAGCTCTAGCGCGAGCAGCCCATTTAGGGAGGGGTAATCGAATAAATATTTGCACAAACTCTAGCTATGCTTTTGGAATCTGTCATGCTATTGGAATGTTATGGAAAGAAAGAGGGTTCCTAACATCTGCAGGGAAACGAGTAGCTAATGGACAAGAAATAAGAATTCTATTAGAAGCCATAAAAGAACCAAGGAGCATCGCTGTAATACATTGCTCTGCCCACAGTAACAAACAAACTGTGGTTGCGGGAAGAAATGCTTTTGCAGATGCGGCGGCGAAGGCTGCAGCCCTCCAACCTCTTATTTAACTTTGACAGAACCTGAGAAAACTGCAGAGATCTGTGATTCCACTTCATTGTATCAGGATGTGACGTTGGAAGAACAAGAAAATTGGAAGAAATGGGAGGCACAGAAAGAAGAAACAGGTATGTGGACCATAGGAGGCAAACCTATCCTACCTAAGAGGTATTTAATACCAACTGCGCGGTGGTATCATGAGAAAAGTCACGGGGGAATAGACGCAATTGCCGAACAAATACAACGGGTATGGGCAGCACCCGGACTTTATACCGCCATTGAACAAATTCTATCTGGATGCCCTACTTGTCAAGTATACTTGGACAAGTGAGAAGTGAAAGAAAAGGGAGGAAGGCCTTGGGCATATTACCCTTTTCAAAAATTGCAAATTGATTATGCGGATATGCCGGCTGTAAATGGGTTTAAATATCTATTGGTAATGGTAGATCAATTATCAGGGTGGGTGGAAGCTTTCCCCACTAGAAAAGCTGATGCGGGAGGAGTGGTTAAAGCTCTATCAAAAGAGATAATCCCAAGATATGGTGTTCCAGAAGTAATAGATTCAGATGGGGATCACATTTTTCTGCTACAATTATAGGGCAGGTGTATAAAACCTTAGGAATTAAAAGGGAATTACATACCCCATATCACCCTCAATCTTCCGGACAAGTAGAAAGGATGAATCGAACAATAAAAACTGAATTGGCAAGTCTGTACCCACTCGGGCTTAAAATGGCCTGATGCACTAAATTTGGTATTGTGGGATATTCGAAACACCCCAAAACAATCAAGTGGACTGACTCCTGCAGAGATATTATTTGGGCGACATTTAGCGGTACCCGGCACATACATAGGAGCAAAAACAAGTCTATTAGATGGAGATGAATGAGTAACCCAATATGTGTTAGCTTTACAGGAAACCTTTAAGAAATGGCAAGAAATAGCCCAACTGACTCAACCTGTCCCGACAGGGATATGGGTTCACTCTTTTAGTCCGGGAGATAAAGTATTATTAAAGGTGTTCAGTTGAAAACATAAATTAGACCCAAAGTGGAAAGGACCTTACGGAGTACTGTTAAGTTCTCACTTTGCTGTTAAATTTCTAGGAAAAGAACAGTGGATTCCTCATTCACATATAAAGCGGCTGACTGAACCAGATGATCTTGGATCCTCCACATGAGCTAAGCTGTACCAATTATCAAATGTCACAAGGGTGGTTTGTAACATTGCTTGAGTTGTGATCTTTGTTCTTCTATTTTGAATGTGTAAGTTATATTGTAGAAAAATTTAGAGACCTCCAGTTGAGGTAAAGAGGTAACATGTGAAAATACATTTATCTTCTGTTCCTATTTATATCTAATATCGCAGCCATAAAACTGACAGCAGGATTAAATGGATATCCTTCAGAAGTGACAGCAGGGTTAAATAGATTTCCTTTAGGATCAGATGAAAATTGGGAACAAGAAATTAACCAAACTGACAAGTCCAGTGTGTCAGTAACTATAAATTGTATTGACTCTCGGTGGCCAGGTAAGACATCCTTTGCGTGGTGCTGGAGAGAAGATTTTGCTGAAAACTTCCACCTTACATTTCTCAGGTCTCAGCAGTCCCCGGTTATGTGTTATAATGAACACTCTTGTAATGCAAGTGTAACCTGTAATTCTACTCAATTAGTTTTAACCTGCACCATCAGTAATGTGCTTCCAACGTCCTCTCCTACTTTAGCCACTTCCCCGACGCTTTCCTTTTTAACTTCCCCTCCGGTCACTGTACCCACAACCCGATCACCTCCACGGATCTCGTACATAGGACCATATGCAGTTAAATGGACGGGAATGCAAAAAGTCCTAACTAGTCCAATTTGGTCCCTTAAGAGAGTTGAGTTAAATATGCAAACTAATGCAAGTGAAATCAATCCACAGTGCAGTCCGTTTTTATCCACAGCTTATGCTGGATGGGTAACCTGGTTACATAAAAGGGATGTAACTACTGAATTCAGGGCTAAAAGAGATGTAACAGGTCTTCTAGGAAGAGGATTGGGAATATTAAATAGTATAGATTCTGAAATTTTAATGAATAAACTTAATACAGCCACCATGGATTTGACTAAATGAGAATGTCCATTGAAGTCCTCCCTGTTATCCTTGGGAGAAACTCAGTGGCTCCAATCTAACGTGTTATTGACATGGAAAGAGATTTCTGAGAAGGATAAAAAAACATTGCTTACTGCATTAGGAACAGTCCAAGAAAATGTATCCTTAGCCCTCAGTTGTACACAAGCACAACTATGGATACAATCAATTGTAGCAGCTGTTATAGGGGAAGGAGAAAATGGAACATTACCTGCAGAAATAAGGAAAATAATTTGGAATAATGCTAACCAATTTGAAAGGGATTATCAAGCCTGGTGGAAACTGGTAAATTTTACATATCATTTTGAAAATGATAGTGTCACAACATTCATCCTAACTATTTCAAATGTATCTGTATTGACTATCTACCCAATAGTTGCGTTGGGATTAAATCATAATGATACTATTTTGTTCCCTTTAGAGCATAGGGTATGGGTGGAAAAATTAGAAGGCAAATGGAAAACTATAGATGTAAGTGCATGTATGATTTGAGAACAATACGGGTTTATCTGCGAAGGAGATGATACATTACAGGCGCAGGACATTTGTTTAGATACTGAACAAAATGCAAGTCAGTTTGAGATACATCCAAGTAACCAGCAGAAAACTACGATTGTGTATATTGGAAAAGGCTGTATATGTCTGCGAACCTTCTGTAAAAACATAAAAATTGATGATTCATTCTTCCCCATCATAAATGGTAACAATTTATGTGTATGTGATTTTACTGCGCTGACCGGTTGTGATTTCAATTATACAGTACCTCTGACTACCACACAATTAATTAAGGCTAATTACACCTTAATAAAAGAACTCCATCCACCACCAATAGGGATGAATTTAACCTTGGTAGAAAAATTGCTCCAACATGAGGGATTGCGACGGATGGTTCAAGAAGTAAAACAACAAGGACAAAAGACTCTGATAACTGTACACCACGATAGTGAAGAAATCCACCAAATAATAGAAAGAATCAAGAAAATAGGAGAACATCACTGGTGGGAAACATTATTCGGATGGTCCCCAACAGCGACAACCATTTATAACCGCATGTTACACCCTGTTGTTGTTTTGTTTGTATTGATCTGCTTTTGCTCCCTTGTAACACTTCTATTGTATATCAAGTTGTGGCGCTTAGCACGTAGATGAGAACGTTTGCAATTATACCTTATGTAATGCAACAAAAGAATTTGTTGGTAAAAAGAAAAAGGGAGGAGTAATGTTAAGAAATTTAATAGTAGTGTCAAGGCCTAGCTGATTAGAAAGTGGTTAAACATGTTTGTATTGGAAAGTTCTGGAAACCATTGGGCTATCACCCCATGGCTTGTTTACCTGTAGCCGCAAGGTAAGAAGAAAGCTAACCCCGCCCAGAGACAGTGAAGATATCCAATGGAGAGTGAGAAGACCCCAGACCTGATGTTTCTATTGGATCGGACGATCGCGTAAGGGACGGGTAACTGCGACTGTAGGGGTATAAACACACAGGGAATTTTCCATTCGGGGTCCCTCTTCTGAGGCACCCACCTCGAGCTGTTCACTTTAGTTAAATAAAGAGTTAAACAAGAGAATTCTCAATTCTCGGAGACCCAGGGAGTATACGATATTTTTGTAACACACCTGCACCATTGCTGTCAGCCTCCACGCAATGCAGCAGTTGATGCCAGCTGACGGGTGGAAATGGCTCGATATGCACTACGGACATGGGTGTGCCGTGGGGAGGGGGCTCGGCGGGCACAAAAATGGCAGCCGTCAGGGCAGGAGAAGGGAAAGGCAGCCGGCTGGCCAGGGGAAAAATGGAGGGCAGACCCGAATGAGAAGGGTGGGGAGTCCTTGCTCCCGACCTGGCACAACCCTTTTCTCGCTTTGAGTCTGGCCCAGGCGCCTGGCTCAGCCCAGCCCAGCAGGGTGCAGCACACCGGCTGCACAGCCTGCCTCAGGGATGGGGGTGCCTGTGGACCCCCGGAATCAGAGCCCAGCCACCACCTGGAGCAGCACCACCCACTGCCTGTGCACCTGCAACCAACCAGCCCCGCACTTCCAAGCTCCTCGTTCGCCTCTCCAGCCTCCAGCTCTGCCGTCCTAGAGATGGTGCCCATGCCCACGCATGCACACACAGCCTTCCGGACAACACCACGCACTCTCCCATCCCTTCTGCGGGCATACGCCTTAGTCTCCCTGTCTCTTCAAACAACCACCAAAGGTCCAGGCAATAGCAACATTTAATGGTTTCAGATGACTGAGCTAGCTCATGCCATCTCTTTGAAGAATTTTGCTTTTGCCTTCTGAGAAGGACCTTCTAAAAAGGCACATTCATTACTATATGCCACATTACAAGCCAGCCTTACCTAAGCTGGCAAAGGTGTGGACTATATCACCAGAGAGGAGGAGAGCCCCTCTGCTGAAGAGCCTCACAGTCCTCTTTTGTCAGTTCTCAGAGAGCCCAAGGTCGGTTAAGAAGCCAAAATTACCTGCAAACTACTTCCCTCTAGCACCGACTGGGAATCCCAGGAACCCCCCGTCGTCAGCATTCGGGACTTCTCTCACCTGCTCCTCCTGATGCCGGTACTTCTGCATGTTTTCCTGCCGCTGTGTGCCCTAAAGATGACAAAGATCTTTCAAACCGGACTGTTATGTCCACCACCTTTGCCCAAGATCCATTTACCACAATCAAATCTGGCTTCAAGAGCTTGTTGGTCTTATCCATCAAAGGGGGTAGAATGTATGGGCTGTAAAATGTACCGTAGATGAGGGATAAAGGTTTGCTGGTACTCTATAAACCCAGGAAGGATTGGGTCTCAGCTATGGAACTTGGAACTCTGGAAAGTGGGTAATGGTCTCCATGGCTTTTTGAGGTATTTTCCTCTGAGGACCCAACCAGAGTATGCCTAGAAAGATGAATTCACTGCTGGGGCCCTGTATTTTCTTTGGAGCCAGTACCCACTCTCTGTCACTTAATACGTCTAGAATTCATGCCTTTGCTTCAACAAGGCTAGTTTGGGTGGGACCACTTAGCAAAATGCCGCCAATATACTGTTCCATTATTACCGTATCAGGCAGAGGCACCCGGTTGAGGTCCCTGCTTACCAGCTGGCGGGGCTACGTTTGTAGCTTTGCATCAGTGGCAGCAATGGAGAAAAAGGCATTTGCCAGCTCTAATACCACATGCCAGTGTCCTAGTCTGGTGGCCAATCATTCCATGGTGGATACCATATCGGGCACAGCCGCGGTTAACATAGGAGATACACGTTAAGATTGCGGTAATCCACTGTCGTTCCCCAGGACACATCCCTCTTTTTCACTGGCCAAACGGGACCATTGAAGGCGCTGGCTGCCGAACGAATGATGCTCTATTGAGCTGGTAGCTGCCATTCCGTGCATTCTGCAGGCGCGGCAGTAGATGTCGCTGGTTCTTCTCTTTTCTCCTTCGGCTGCTCGCCGAGCTTCCCCACCCCCGTGCACTTAGTGCGCTGCTCCGGCTTAAACTGCAGCCATCGCTTGAGCAGCTCTGCTTTGGGGATTACCGTCTCCCTCCCCCCGTGGTATGCCCGCTCGCAGCAGCTCTGGAAACATAGTGCCCTGACTCACCCTTTCTTTCTGTTTCACGTTTTCCCACCTGTTTCCCGACTTCCTGTCTCTGCTAACAGAGGACACCTCTGCTACCTGAGATAGCAGTGCTGCAACTTCCCCGACTGTACCTGCTCACCCTCCACTCACAGGCAGTACCATAACTTTAAGATAGGGGGGTGGGGAGATGAAGGTCAGTTTGTAGCATCTTAGTTTGGATGGTTTTGTGCCTGGGGATCTGATCTGATCCAGTAAACTGCGGGGAATAAATTCCAGACAACATTCCTAATTGCAGCAGCTGGTTTATTTTTGCTGCGAGAGTAGTCCTCTCAGTGAGCCCATCATCAATGTCTGTACAGTCAGGCAAGTTAAGCATGCTGCACCCATCAGCCAGTCCATCAGGGAGGGGAATATGTTTTTGTTTTGCTGCTGCATGTTATGGCGAGTGCTTCACAGCAGGGACTCTTGGAGGAGAGGCCCCTTCCATCAAGTTCCTCTTCGGTAAAGCAAACTGCATCTGCCCCATCATGCCACAACCTTAACAGCAATTCTAATAACCCTTCATTGGGCTTTTGCTGATAGCATCCCAGCATATCCTGCAGCTCTGATGCTTTAAAATCACAAATGGTGGTGGTCCCCTGTGCATTGTCTGCATTCGGTCCGGTAAGCTGCTGCTCTGCCAGTGGCCGGGCAGCTACCTCCTCCTCATGCTCTATGTCTGACTCCGAAGTGGGGGGTTCATCAGAGTCCCAGATATTGCCATTCCAAATTTCCAGACCCCAATCCTCTTTTCACACCAGTGCCCGAACCACCAGGGGATGGACATCTCACCTCCCCTCATATCCTGACAGCAATTTGCAATGCGGGCGATTTGCAATGCAGGCAGCCATAACGACACACATCAGTGCTGCAGATTTTCCCCTGGATCCACAGAGTTGTGGTTCCCACCTCTTGGGTCAGTTGGCGAGCCTCCCTAGTGGCTTGGAGATCACTTTCCAACTGCCCAATTTGTGGGTGCTGCACTAACAGTGCCTCATCCAGGGTGTGGAGTGCAGTCAGTAAGATCCACTCCAGATCCCCTGCTGCCTTTCCCTCCACCAGCCCAGCTTTCTCCAGTCAGAGTTTGGAGAACAATTCCTCTAGCCTGCCTGGGGTTACCCCCCAGCTCACTTTCAAGCTCCAGCCGTGCTGCAAGAGACCCACTCGACTAACCTGTGAGCTATGGGTGCCCACTGACCCATAGCAAGCCACCCGGGGATGCAGCTCCCCTCCTTCCCCTTGTCCTCTTGTCCCCACGGAGGCATCTCCACACCGGTACCTGCCAACTCTGCCAAAATGGGACCACAAGGTGGGAAAAAGGAGAGTTGCATACAGGTGTTGAGAGGCATTCAAGGCATGGGAGGGGTTAAACAAAGTAGATTTAAGGACTTACCCTCCAAACTGCATGGGGAGGCCCAGGAACCACGCCGAGCAGTCACTGCTGGGAGACTGGGGGATGGACGAGTCAGATGGCCAGGCTGGATTCACTTTAATGTATCCTAGGGGCCCCTTTTATCTACTAGAGCTCTTTCCTAATCTCGACTATGCAAAGCTCGAGTAGTTACTGACTGTGAAGCAGCTAGACATTGTTGACAAAACAGAGTACACGTGTCTGGTCCTAACTGGTTTTGGACAGAGTGTAGAGCACACTCCAGGGCTACTCTGCGGTACCCTGTCAATCACCCAGCTCTGCACCAGGTCTTCTGTAGCAGTTCTCTCTACAGTGGGGCAGAGAGGGGCAGGAGATGTTATGGAGAATCACTGCCCAGTTCTGAACAGGGGTGTTCCAATTTTCACAAGAACCAAATTTCTTGTGACAGACTTTCAAGGGCAGAAACAAGTATGTTGACATCAGAAGGGAAATGGTGGTGTCATCCCAAATATACTGAGTGTTCTGGGGGAAAAAACCTAACTTGTAGCAGTGTGTGCAGAGAAGAAGGCTGAAACACACAACACAAGACATAATGAACAGGATGTGCCAGAGAAGAAGCAGACTAGGGCTCAAATTAGGTGCTTTTTGCAAGCCCAGACTTAAATAGGTGGGCATTATTCATGACTAAAAAATCAATCAATAAATAAATAAATATCCCTTCCTCTGGACTTCAACCTGCTTTTTTTTTCTTTCTGTTTTTTTTTCCCCACATGGCTTTCAACCTTCATTCTCAGCCATAACAACATGCAGATTAGTCATCTTTGTCAAACTAAACATCCCCTCCTTCACAAGCCAGGGAGTCTTTTCACCCCAAAGTGCATTGCCAGGGTAGAGTGAGCTGGCAGTTTTGTGGAGGGCCTGCTCCTGCACTGCAGTGAACGTGTCAGCAGCAGCCACCAGAGTCTGCTTCCACTCCCAGATCCTGCAAGTCTGAAAGCAGAGAAAAGTCAGAGGAGGCTGGATGGGGAAGAGAGAGAAAATGCACATGATGCTAATAGGAATGCCTGAGCGAGAGGTCCTGCTGGAACACTAGGCCTCAAAACTTGCTATTGCTCCTATTGGGTACCAGAGGTGTGAGGAAAACTGTACAAGGGCAGAGGTATTCTGTGAGCAGTAACTGGGTTATGGCATTGCTCTGGTATGCAAGCTGCTTGTGCTGAATTGCTACTAGGTAGCAGTACCAAGGCTAACATTAGTAAGACAATTGTGTCCAAAAGGAATCTAATGGAAATGAAATATAACCAGCATAATCCATAGGGTTAGATAGGAGTCTTGGGATGCAAGACCACCTTCATCTAGATAACTCTATCAGGAGGACCACATTTGGTCAAAATTGCCTAGGTTAAGAGTGCTGGAAACACCAAATGTAAGTATGGATGTCCTAGAATGGGGGCCCAGGAGGAAGAAGGAATGAGAGGTGGGTTGTTTATTTGTGAGGAGTTTGGGTGGAGAAAAGGAGATGCAGGGGTGGTGGAAAGGTAATTCAGGAAAAGAGCACAATGGGGAATGAGGTATAAATTCAGGTGGAGGGCAATGAATGGGGGGATCTTATGACAGTAGGAGCGCAGAGGCCCACAGATGGTGGTGCAGCTGACCTGTGGACCCAAGCCCCCTGGGACAGGGGAGAGAAGCCCCTTGGACAACCCACCAGACTCTCCATCAGGTCTTTGTTTAAAAGACTCAGTGTGAGAGGGTAGAATAAGAACATACACGTGCACACACACACACACACACACACGGTTTTCCTTCCTGTAGAGGGACATTCTGATGTCAGGCTCTGACGCCTTCAGCTTCCCCTTGCCTCACAAGATATCACCTGTCTCTTTCTCAGAAAGAGAAAGACAAAAGGATGAAATGGCCATAGAAAATGGAAACCTCCACAAGAGCTGCAGGCAACTACCAGTGAAGTTACCAGCTAAGAGCAGCCTGAGTTAGTCCTGCAAATGCTGAAGGTCAGCTTTGCTTTTACATTCATGGGCATAAATAAAACTGCTTTTAAACTAGGTCTACTTCTCCTAGGGCTATGATGGATTGTAGGCTACGGGTATTGTAAGTGCAAGTGAGAAAGGAAGTAACAAAATGCTGTCTCACTTTTCCTCTCCAAAATAAAACTCTTGAGTTGGAGCAAGCCCTTGGCTGTTGCAGTGAATTCCCTCTGAGTATGCAGGTCCATGAGCACAGAGCTCGTGGCAAGCATCTGGACCCACACTTTGCCAGGGACTTCCCTTTGGAGGGCTCAGGTTTCTGTTTCTGTCACTAATAAAATGCAGAAAAGAACATGCAAATGTGATGTTACATTTTGGAAAGGACATGCAAGCAAAGCAGCAGAGTAAGGCCAAAATTAGGTGCTTCTGGAAAGCCCAACCTTAAATAGGCAGGTGCTATTCCAGGTTAAAAGTAAGTGGGGGCTAGGTGGGCATGAGAGAGAGAATTAACTTAACAGCAATAGGAGCATTCACAACTGAACGGAGTATAACAAATTGAAAAGACTCACGTAAATGGCAATGCTCTTTTCCAAAACGGATAATATACAAATACTAGAGATAAAGCAAAAAAGGTAGTACCAAAGCTGATCAGCAGGTAGTCAGAGGAAGCCCCAGGAATCGTGAACTCTTTAAAAGGAGCCCAGGCTGAGTGTTTCCTTTCCAGACGAAATTAATAAAATAGTTACAGATGATGGAAAAAGTTCTCATTCCTGTTGTTAAAATCAAAAGAGAGGGAAAGGAACACTGTCCCTAGAAGATTCCAATTGGAATAACATATCAAGATGCAGCCCCTCTGCCTGCAGAGCCCTCAGGGAAGCTTCACTGCTAGCTATGAGAAACCTGGTGGGTGATGTGTGGCCAAGGGAAGGAAAGGGAACCTGCTAGATTTTACGTTTTTTTTTTTTTTTTTTTTTTTTTTTGTATCTCCATAACTACACTCCTGCAGTGTTTGATCTCCACGCTGCACGAAAGGACACATATTGAAAAGGCAGTCTCCTCCCACAAACCTCAGCCACAGCACTGGGCAAGGAAGGGCTGGGAAAACTGTTTCTGAAAGCAGCACTTCTCCTAGGCAGATGTTCAGGTATTGGCTTTCAAAGCACAGAAGCCCCCCAGTAAATATTATTATTCCCCTTCTATGTGTGAGGTGAAAGGAAGAGATGACTAAGCTGGCTCGTCAGCAGAAGGAGAAGCAATGGGAGCAATGACCTCAGGGTTAGGATGCTGGACTAGGACTCCAGAAGCATAGAAGCCAGATGCTAGTTCCAGTGGCAGCTCCTTGAGAGGTGGTGTAAAAAAACAACAACAACAACAAACAAAAACCAACAAAAAAAGCCCTTCCTCTCTGCCTGGTTTCATAAGTCTTCCTGGTGCCATCATTTCCAAAGAGGAGGCATTAACCCAGAAACTCACCTGAGAAGCAACATAGAGGCCTCTGGCCAGAGCAAGGGCAACTTGCAACACCACGCACAGCCCAGTGCCAGGTGTTCTGAGCTTTCAAAGCTGCAGCCTTGCCCCATCAGCAACTTAGAAGCAAAAGTCAGCCCTCACCCCCAGCCCCCACGTTCCCCCAGGCAAGTAGCATGTAGGCTTCCCTCTCCCCTTGGGCGTTGCAGGGGGATCTTGCAGCAAGTCAGGTAGATGACGAGGGATGCATCAGCACAAGCAGGTGGATAAGCCAGAGCTAACACAGAGCAGCACATTGGCTAGGAAGGGCATCAACTCCCCCAACAGCAGTTCTCTGGTGAAGTTACTCAGGCAACCCCCAGAAATGACTACAGGCTGTCCAATAATTTCAGCAGCCCATCTCAGTTCCATTGAGGTCAAGTTTTCAAGTCCTTGGTGCCCTTACAAGATCTGACAACGTTTAAAGCTGAAGCTGGGATTCTACAGCAGTCCCCAGCTGGAGCCTAGGGGCAGGTCGTTGCCTCTCCTGTGTGGTTTCTCTGAAGCCCTTCCTTTGGTGACTAGCTGATCGATTCATCTCATCTGCAGCACACACACATCAAGGACTCCTTTGTACCTCTAGGCAGATGGACCCACAAGGCTAGAGCTCCCTCCTCTCACAGATGGGAAAGCAGTACCATGCCCCTGCAGTTTCCAGAAAAGAGAGTTTTGATCTCTAGCCCTCCAGAAGGATCACATGTTCAGCAGCTACTGGGGGCAAAATTACAGGCCTCTAGAGCCAGAACCTGGAGGCCTTGGGAGCCACTGGATGAGAGCAGCCCTTTGGCCTGGCAAGTGTAGCTGTGCTCAGAGGCACTTCCAGGAGAAGAGCCGAGAAGGCAGGATTCCTGGGCACTTGTTAAAGAATAATTCTAGATAGCTTCAGTCCAATAATCGCTTAGCATACCTTGCTTAGCATTAGTAGCTAAATTTGCTGAAGCCTTAGGCTGCAAGCCGTGAACTTTCACCTAGATATTAAGTAAAAGAAAGTCCCAGAGAGGGTTCAAGTTCAAGTCAGAGAGATAAGGGGGGTGGAGGGGGCTGTAGAGAGAAAGAAGCAGTTTAGCATTAAGGAGCACAGAAGAAAGAAACAAAGGAACCACAAGACTGATCGGGGAGGACAAGATAAGGAAGTAGAAGAGCCAGACAACTATGCAAGAAAGAAGTAATCACAAAGACTGGTTCTGAAGGACAAGAGAAGGGAGTAAAAGGGCCATCGACACCTATGCAGAAGTGCAGTAAGAAGTAAAGAATCCACCTGGAAACTACAGAAAGGACCAACCGGCAACTGGAAGACCCCAAACTCTAATATTATGATTGGTTCAGAACTATGGGGTGGATACTAGACTGGAAGGGTATAATTACCCAGGGATTTGTTCAAACGGGGTCCCTCTTTGGAGGCACCCAGCTCAAGCTGTAACTACCGCACGTGTGTCATTAAAATTTATTTTGCTCTGATCTGACTTCGGACCTCTGCCTCAGCGGGAACCTATGGTCAAACCCTGTTATGGTGACTAATTTTCCATAACAGCTCTGGTGGATTGATCTTGCTACCTAAGGTCACAAACACTTCAGCTGGAACTTGTCCACCAGGTGTGACATTTACACTGTTCCTCTGGCACACAGATTCCCTAGTGGCACATGGGATCACGCAACATGTCCCTCGGGGAAAGGGCCAAAGAGAGTCTCTATGCAGCATCATTTTTTAAAGAGAATTTGGGGAGGACTGCGGTTCTTGCAGACTTTAAAGTAACAGAACAGCTGCCCTGCCACAAATGCACAGAAACATACCCACCCCCTCACAATCACACACCGAGTTTTCCTTTGTGTAGAGTGGCATTATGATGCCTGGCTCTGAACCCTTCTACTTTTCCTTGGCTTACAAACATCACCTGCCCCAGGGACCAGATGTTCTCCTGGCAGAAATGCTGCCTGCAAGTGCTCCTCTGAAGCTGCATTGACAGGTCCCAGCAAGGGTACAGAGTTCACAGAATCACAGAATCACAGAATGGTTGAGGTTGGAAGGGACCTCTGGAGATCGTCTAAGTCCAACCCCCCTGTTCAAGCAGGGAAAAGAAAATTTCCACTGAAATGGAGCCTCCAAAAATTCCTCGACACTTGTGCCTGTTCCTCTCCACAGAAATCTTTAGTAAAAGGCAAAAGATTTATACGATCTGAAGAGAAACCAGATTTCAAACCTTGCCTGTTGTGTTTAACAGGAGCAAGGACTCCAAGGGCTGCAGGATAATCTATGGGCAGCACTGCTTCCACCACCAGCAGCAGTGTGCCAGTGCCCTGAGGGGCAAACCTGTTACTCGTGGCCTGCGGGTTTGCTGCATTGTCCTCTCCAGAGTTCGCCTCCCTCAGGACTCACAGCAGCCCCCACTGCATTGCCTGGCAAGCTCCTCCACTTCCCAGGTGTTCGAGCAGAGTAAGGGCAGAAGAGGAAAAAGAAAAAGAAAAAAAAAGCCCATAAACTTGTTTTCTCTGAGGACAACTGTTTAATTAGTATATTGCACTCAACTCTAATTATAATTCACACGATAGTTGCCTCTAGATGTAATGGTCAGCTTTATATATTCTTGGCTAGCAAAACTGAACTCACAGTCCACTGAAATATTACTTTAAGTCCTTTCTTTTCATAACTGTAGAAGTATTGCAAATGTTGAAAAGAAAATCCTTAAATGTTTTGCTTCTGTGTTCATTGGAATTTTCTTCTTACAACAGCATCATAGCTTTTCTCGTTGATGTTTAGGTATTATCTGGAAATGCAAAATACTTTTTTTTTTCTCCCTTCCCAGCTTTAGACTTCCTCCTCAGTTCCTACCAGCAAATTCTGGGAGACAAAAATTGCAGGAATTTAAAACAGAGAATGAAAAGGGAGAAGAAATGGCTTTACTGGCAAGTCTTGCCTCCTGTAAAAACAAGCATATGCAGTATAGCAAAGAAGAACAAAGAGGCAACATCTAAACTGTGTTAGTCCAGTCTCAGATTTTGTGCTGAAGTTTGCTCTTGTTTGGCTCCCCTGTTCTGTTGTTATCTCTGTTAATACGTCTGCGGTGTTGGAAGTGCCCTGCAAAGACACCACAGTCTCTTGTGGAGATTTTGTACAGCTGAGTTATCTCTTTTACATAGTTTACTGTCTCGTGGGATTGTGCAGGGACACAAAACTTGCACCTGCTTTGATTTTTCTCACACTAGAGCTCTTACTGCTGTCTTAGATTGAAAGTGTTTTGGTTAGGAGAGAAGGGCTGCTGTTTTGCAGGTGGGGGCACTTCTCCATGTTTTTGCCCTATAGAAATCTCTTTTTTTCTTCTTTTTTATTCCTTTTTTTTATTATTATTATTATTACAGAGGCTGTCTATTCTATGGTCCCCTTCCCAGGAACTGGCAAGACAATGCTTGCTCAAGCTCTTGCTAATGAATGTAGCCAGGGTGACAGGAGAAGATCCTTCATTATGAGAAAAGGTGCTGATTGCCTAAGTGAATGGGTGAGAGAATCTGACCAACAGCTTCATTCATTACTTGAGCAGGTAAGGGGGAGCTAAGGTAAGGTGCCTGGGAGCATCTTGGTATCTCTGCAGTGCAGTTGCTCAGGTATGTCAGCCAAAACTGGATGCAGTACTCCATGTGTTGTCTAAGGCATGCCTAGTAAAGGGGAATCATCTCTTCCCTTGCTCTACCAGCTCCGTTCCTGTTGATACAGCTCTGTGTGCTGCTAGCCTTCGTCCCTGCTAGGGCATGCTGCTGGCAGATGCTCCCGCCTGTCTACCAGGCCCCCAGGGTCTGGTCAGCAGAGCTATCACCCCGGCAACAAGTCCCCGGCCTGCATGGCCACAGGGCTTAGTCCATACCAGGCGCAAGACTTTGCATTTGTCCCTTGCTTCATTTCATGAGGTTCATGGCTACAAGGATGCTGTGGAAGATCATGTCAGAAGTGCTGCTAAAGATGGGATAGGATAGCTACCAGAAGCTACTGCTTCTAGCTATTACTGCTGAGGTTTGATGCTTCCCCTGTAGATCAGAGACATAACTGATGCAAACCAGCATCACCACCATCTGTAGGCATGTACACATCTACTGTCAGAAGACCCGCCGTCCTCTATTCTGAACCCATTTTTTTGCCTTATGCTCCATTCTTTCTGAGTTTGGGTCCAACTTTTCAGTGCCCTTGCACCTCCTTTTCTCCACCTAGATTCCACCCTGCAAAACCTGGCACAGTGCCCTGGGAGAGGTGCATCCCTGCAGTGCCTGTCTGATATGAACTGGAGTAACAGTGGGACATCCTGTGTCCTAACAACAGCTCCCCTCTCCCCACAGCATGTCTCCGTGGAGCCCCAGCATGCAGGCCTGAAGGGTGCTGGGAGCAGGTTGCCTGGTTCCCCTTCATCCCGGGCTGCTGGGCTCCAAGTAAACCCCCAGCACAGCTCTCACAGCAGCAGAACTGCTCCAGATCTCTCCCTGATTATACCATTGTGTTGGGTGACCTGACTCAAGGAATAATATGGTTGGGTATGTTCTGCATGCCCTGACATTGAACAGAAAATCATGCCATGAAACTGTGGGGTTGTTATTTGCTGGAGCCCTACATGTGTACCTGCATTTTTTGGCCTGGTGTAATGTTCAGGTGATTCTCAGGAGAAGGCGGCAAAAGAGATGCTGCACCTGTTGAAAAATCAAGGAGGATTTGGAATGAGAAGCAAGGACTGAGGGACTGCAGATGATTACAAGAGAAGAGAAAGCAAGAAAGGAATGTTTAGAAACTTTCTTTTCAGACTGCAGGTGCCAGAGAAGGTAGTGATCACTAATGCAAGTCCTGAGAGGGTATAAAAGAGAGGCCAAGTGTGCCCGTGAACACAAAGATCCCCCTTAGATCTGACCACATCTGGGAATGTTGCAGGGCCTGCAGTGTGACAGGCAGACAGTTTGGTGGCAGAGGTTGGACAGGATTTTTCTGGTCCAAAGGGGAGGGTGAAAAAGTACGGCGCGGGAAATGTTTGTATCCTTCCAAAACTGATATAAACAGAACTGTGCGCCTTGCCATACATGTAGCTATGTCTCTTCAGACTGTGAGACAAATTCATGTTCTCTGGCAGCTTGCTAGGGCAGGAGCCCCCAGTGTTTTAAACTGAGGTCAGCCAGATGACGCTGCTCAGGGCAGCTTAATCAGCACAGTGCCATTTGACTCCTGTACATCTTTTTCTCTTTTCCTCTTCTCTTCTTTTCTTTTCTTTTTTTCTTCTTTTCTTTTTATTTATTTATTTTGGTGCCTGGATTCAACAAGAGATTGCTCCTAACACAGAGACATGCCAGTAAATGCATTTAAGCTTGAGGTGGCCATTTCTGCCTTAGACATAAAAGAGTGTATGTAAGCTGTGTGCAAGATGCTTGATGGAGTCAGGCATTATTCATGGGCAATTTGGGGGTATTCCAATTCTGACCTCAGTTAATCAAGGCTCCTAAGACTTCTCTTATGTCCAGAAATCAGCTTCCAAGTTGTTCTAGTTTCTCAGCAGAGTCAGAGGAAAACAGTCATGTTTTTTTGAATAAACACCACCAAAGGATACACTTATACTCTCTATATCAAATGAACATAAGTTTTTGTTGTTGTTGTTGTTTGTTTGTTTGTTTGTTTTTTAAGAAGAGATAGGGTCTTAAGTACTCCTGGTGCATTTGTGCATGTTACATCCATAGCTAATTTTACTCTACAATAACATCACATCTTGAATTACCCACCTATCAGCTAAGCCTTTTTCTCTAGGCAAAAGAAACCTTGTGGTAATTTCCTCTTCCCTGTTTTTCTGAAACACTGTAGAAACAAAAATTGATGGAAAAAAAAAGGCATATCATCCCCCCCCCCAAAAAAATGGCAAGATCTTATTTCCCAAAGTGCAGACTGTAAAGCCAGATGTACCTGTAATACAGATGTTATGTGGAACTAGCTCTTGCTCCTGTCCTCTCTCCAGGTCAGCAGATATGACTGCTCTCATTTCCAAAGTCTCAGCCTCTCGGGGGTCTCGAGGAAGAGTTTCCGGGAAGGATGGAGTGAGTTGAAGGGGAGGTGAGGCTGCTGCTCTTCTTATTGATTTCTGAAACATTGTGTGGGCAGGGGCAGACCAAAGACCAGACCATATTGCTTCCCTGGGACTTCTTACCCCATGTGTGGGGAATTTGTTCATGCCATGGCCACGTGACATACGGGCACCAGAACAGCTCAGGTAAGCTGAAACCCTGTACTTCAAAAAGCTGCGTGAGAGTAACACCAAACAATCCCTACACAGCAATGGCAATAGCACCAGGTGTGTTTGTTGCAGGCTGTGAAACACATCCCTAACACTGGCTGATTAGAAAAATCAGCTTAACTCACAGGTGCTCCTTCCCTTGTGAGTACTTCATTCAGGGCAGAAAAGGCTTTCAGCATTGTTTCATGTAGAAGAGCAAGGCTTAGGAAAGGATGAACTAAGGGGGTTGGGGGCTAGTGTCTTCTAGGAGCCCGTCCCTCTAGTCAGCATTCACTTCATGATGGAAAACTTGTCCCAAAATGTCCACTCTCTCTCTATCTTTTCAAGTTGTGTGCATGCCACCAGAGGCTTTTCTGACCTTTCACTCCCAAAATAGGCAAAGGCACCCCCAGAAGTCACCCCTTCTCCTACAGACAATCTGCAGTCTGTCACCACAGTATCAAAGCCATGGGTTCAATCCCCTGGTATTTAGGTTAGCACTCACCACTTTGCTCACAGCGGAGTCACAGATCCTGACCTGGGAAGATCTGGGCAAGCTTGACCACATCTCCTCGCCCCTGGCTCTGGCAGAGACAGACATCCAGCTGCCACGGCCTCCCATGGCAGTGGCACATTGCCAGGCCTTGGGTTGGATGAGTGCCCCTTGGCACAAGGGAAGCTCCCCATTGTACACATGCTTCCCGGTGGAGGGGCAGCCGTGCTGAGCCCACAGCAGTCAGCTCACAGCTGCTCTGTGCAGTGCTGAGGCTGTCACACAGAGCCAAGCAGGCAGAAGTGCTGTGGTTCAGCTGCCTTTGCAACTAGCTGAGCAACTAGCTGCAGCAAAGCAAAAGCAAGGAGCAGCTGGTTGCCAGGGAAGGTTCAGCTCACAGGCTGTGCTCACTCCAAGCATGGGTATCCTGGATCTTTCTGCATGTGTCTGCCTCAGGCTCTGCTCTCTCCTGAGGAACTGGCAGCAGTGACAGCTTTCCTTCTGCCCGTGTGGTATGTGCTCTGGTCATCTCAGAGCTCCCAGTTCTGCCAAGAGCAGTCAGCACAAACCCAACAGCTTCGCAGTCATTCATTTCTGCTTCCATGCAGGGCTGTGAAGGAAGAGATGGTGCTAACACTAGATAACTGTCCTCTCTTCCTCTGGTAAGTGGCACTGCCTGTTTGTTCAGTCAGTTAGGGAGGGGGCCCTTGGCCTCTGCAGTCCACCCACCCCTGGTATCCCTGTATCTTACAAATTCAGTGCCATGAACCCAGCCTTAGGCAAAAAGGATGCACTTTCCCTGTTTTGAGGCTGGCGTCCTTCTTGCCTAAGATTTCAAAGCTGAAATGCAGAGACAGTTCAAGATGCAGAAGTTACACGTTGCAGTTGTTAAGTGTTATCTGATAGGATGAGCGTTTTGTTGCCATTCACTTTGTGTACTTTTATACCTATCATTTGCTGTGCCAGCTGCTAGCGTGGGGCAGTACTGGGCCTTCTAGGAAAGCCCAAAGAAAGAAACCCCCTGAAAGTGCCAAGTTTTTCTCAAGTAAGGCATTGAGCTCTCATCCTTGCACTCGCCCATGCAGGTAATGCAGTGGTCCTGAACTCACAGCACAAGCCTCTCACTTGGCCCTGCAGTCAATGTCTTTTGCTATGTAGAATATTAAACAAATTGAAGTGTTATTTATTTTCCCCTGTAGGAGCCAACCAGCCCTGTGAAGACTTCACTTGCTTCCGTGGTCTGAGAGAAAGGCTCTGAGATTGCGGATACTGTCCCAACAGAAAGCACTGGCTGGCCCCTCTGTTCCAGCCGTACCAAATGCACCCTGTCAGCGCAGGTCCGAGGCACCCACCCTGAACCCCCTGTTCTGCTAATCGTCTTGGTGTCAGCCAAGAGGTGCCCACTCCCTCAGTCCCCAGTCCCACCTTTGGCAGAGGGTGCTGCCACAGTCATTGGCCACTGAGCCAGGCTGGGCTGCTTAGGCTCTGTGCTGCTGCCCTCTGTCTTTTCTTTTAGGAAGGCCAAGGCAGGGACAGGTTTGAGGGAAAGCACTTGGTTGTTGACTGGGGGGGTTCCTACTGTTTCAGCCCGTGACTGTCGAGCAGAAATAAAACACATGTGAGGACATGAAGGAGCTAAGGATCTCAGCCACAAGAGATGTCACGTCATGGTAGGTAAGGGGATTTCAGCTAAGGACAATGCGTTTGGGAGAGTGATTGTGAAACCACCTGTCAGGCTGTTCATCTAAATCTATCCAGTACCCCTGAGCCCCATTCCATACCCTAAGCCCTACCACTAGCCTTTAACCTCTTCCCCTCCAACAGTCCCAACCTAAACCCCTCACTGCTAAGCCGGAACACATAACCCCTTATCTAATCTCAAGATCCCCACTAAACTCCTGATCTCATGCCCTGCTTCATATCTGTCAAAAGTTAGCCGATACCATGGCTTTCATTCCTAAGACTCATCCCAAACTTCAAGCCAAAATCCTGTGCTGAAAAGCCAGCTCATACACTATTGCCTGACAAGAAACCTTGAACAGAACACGGAACGTGCTGCTAAGGCTTTAAAAAATCACTAACTCTCCTCCTTAACTCTAACAAGAGAGATCTAATGCCTATGCGAATCCTGCACAATAACCACAGAGCAGAAAGTGTAACTTGATGCCTGAAGCCTAATGCATGAGGGTAATGCTAGCACTTGTGAGCTCTAATCACATTCCTCAAACCCCAGATCCTTCCACCCATCCTCAAAGGCCACCTCGAACACATTTCAACCCTGAGTTACAGGGGAAGGCCAGGGGCTATGTGGAGAGAAAGCACGTGGAGATGAGATGAGAGAAAACAGGCAAATAAAAGAAAGTGACAGGTGGAAGTATGGGGGCTGGGCTATAGGTTTTGAGGTCACTTGTGTTACAAGAATCTCCTTGGTGAAGAGCATCAGGCAGGCATTGTGAGGTCCTCAGGGGAAGGTGGAGGGTCTTTCCAGGAGTTCCGACACGTTGTGGGAAGGCAGAGGCAGGGAGAGGGTGTAGGGAGAGCGCTTGGATGTTAATGTGGAGGTGCTCTGGGTTTCCTCTGTGTTCCCTCAGCTTAGCATGGAGGAGATGGAGGCAGGCATGTGAGGACAGGAAGGGCTCCCCGATGTCATCCATCAGAGAGGACATGTTCTGGGGAGGTAAGGGGCCTTGAGGTAGTGGTGCTGGCGGTGGGAGAGGGCCTGGAAGAGTCCCTGTGGGAGGCCCCCTACCCCAAGATGAAGCACTAAGCTGAAGCCCGACTCTGCCTCACTCCCTCCTTCCCCTCTTCCAGTCACTAAGGCCAAACCCCAAGTGCAAAACTGAAGCCTCAGTCATTGTCTGCTTCCCCAAACTCTGACCCTTTGCCGGAAGCTAATGCCTAAACCCCATCACTCTCCTTGAGGTGCTAGACTGGACTCGAGCCCTCAGCCCCACTCCAACCCAAAGCCCTCTGCCAAAACTCTAGACCCTACCCAAAACCCTCAGCACAAACACCAAGAACAACACTCACACAGCACCCAAAAGCTTTCCCTCTTCCCAATAAGCACAAAGGCCAAACGTTCTGCTGAAGCCTAAGCCCAGTAAAGCTGCTCCCCTGCAGTCCCTAAGCATCCAGGCGTCTTGTAAGCGTAGCTGGAAGGGTTTTGGTGCATGGGAGGGAGAGTAAGGGCAGAGCCTGTGGGGTGTTGGAGTGAAAGCGATGGAGCTGAGAGGAGAGGCAGGCAAGAGGGAGGTGCAGGTGAAGGTGTGAGGGCTGGTCTGGGGGTTGTGACGTCCCTTGTGCTGCAGTCATCTGCTTGGTGATGAGCATCAGGCAGGCATTGTGAGGTGCTCAGGGTAAGGTGAATGGTCATCGCAGGAGTTCTGAGAGGTTGTGGGAGGGCAGAGCTAGAGGCAGGGTGGAGGAACATTGCTTCTTTGTTTCAGGGATGTCTCTTTTGTTTCAGCACCTGACTGCCCAAGGGAAGAACGCAATCTGTGAGGACATGAGGACTCCATTTTCTCGGACACCAATGGCTCCCTAATATCATCTATGCAATACAAAGCAATCTCCTAAGTGCAGTGCCTGAACACTTGACTCTTCTTCCAAAATTGGAGTCGTAAAAGTGGTGATGGAACGGTATCCCAAAAGGGCTTGTTGCTTTGGTTTGGTTCTCCATGGGCTCAGCTTGATGTGTTCAGTGTGCCATTGTAACCTGTTTGGGAACGAGGTTCAGATTCAGGGTTTGCTTTTTGGGCCCTGAGTCAGTGGAAATGGCGAACAATCCCAGAGTAGTTTTCCTGAGGCTGTGACACATGTGTGGGGGCTGGTGATGGCTGACCATGTTCCTGGAGAGGAAATAAGCTGCCAGGGGAGCTCAGCGCATTTCCAGGAACATCATACAGTGGGAGTGGGCAGTGAGTGGAACCTCACAACACAAGAGACCATCTGACGTGGAGTCACCGAGCGGTAAAGAGCAAACTCAGGAAATGCATAGGTAAAGGAGGGCTCCGCAGTCCCAGGAGAGGCAGTGGAGACCCAGCAGGCTCAGGGAAGAGAGGCTGCAGAGTCGTCCCTTGTCCTCTCTTTGAAATGCCGTAGGCTGGCTCCGGTGCAGCCCCATAACATACCCTGTGTCCTCGGAAATGCTGCCTGGTCCCTCTGAGCACCCTCCACAGCCGCATAAAATGGGAGGCAGGGACTGCCAGTGGCATGATAACCATCCCTTAGGGTCTGCTTTCTGCTCTGACAAGAATGGGCACTGGGGAGTCCCCCCCTGGCCCTGTGGCACCACCACTGGCTGTCTGCTGAGCAGCAGTGCCTGCACAGAGCCTTGCAGGGAGCACAGGGGAGGGGGACCTGGAGCAGGTGGCCAGGCTAGCGTGGACACCCTCATCTGGGGAAAGGCTTTCTGGGGAGCAGGGACGTGCCTGGAGGGGAATAAGGGAGTGGTTCCCAGGAAAGGTGAGAAGTGTCATGGGTTCTTTATAAAAACTGCTAAGGATATGCATATGATCAGCAATTGTAATTTGTGGACACTGTGCGGTTCAAACCTGAATATGATACAGCCTGGCAACTCTGAGAAATACCTGAGTCTTCGGAACAACCCTTGGGTTGGACTATCAAGACCAGAGTTGCAGAAGAAACTTAAGTCCTGGACATTGTTCGTGTTTTCAGAGGATAAGTTGTCAGAGGGCCAGCTTACCCAAATAAATGGACAAATACTTGACTGGGCAATTTTCCTCACGATCATGTCACCACCACCAGCTGACTTAGATTGGCTGGGTCACCTTAACCTGGAAAAGGGACCTATATATAAGTACATAGGTGTTTAATAAATAGCCACGTGCCACATCATCTAATTAGTGATGCTCATGAACGGATGAACAAGATTCTCCCTGTCCCTATCTACCATCCAGAGAAACCACAGCCAAGGGAATGGGCTTGGTGCAATCAGTGGGGAAAGAAGACCCTATTGAGATTGACTCTAGTCTGGCACTGAGACAAGACATGAGAGGTCTGAATGGACCTCTCTGAAAGGACATGAGAATAAGTGGGACACTGATGTTTTCTTCACTCACTTGGCTAGGTAGGGTTGATCAGGTGCTGGGCATGGCTAGACAAACATACTGACCTGTCCACACTCGGCCAGTCCATTTTAAACTCTTTTCCCTCATGCTTCTTTCTCTCCAGTCCACTCTGATCCCTTTCCCCACCTTTGGTCCTTCTCCTAAAGATCCCTTAAAGTCTCACACATTCTTGAAATCCCCTTAAAGTTCTACACAGTTCCCAAATGCTCTTGTCCTGCTTCCCATGATAAGTCCTCTACCCCTCTAGGCAATAACCCCTTCAGTCCATGAGGCTTTCAAGGAGAGTCACATGGGTGGACTCATCTTGGAGGGTGACACTCCCTCCAAGGCCCCAGGGACAATGGGCTAATCACTCTCCTTTGACGGCCCTAGGAATATCCAAGTCAGGGTGCCCCTTTGCACTCATTAGGTTACTGGCATTCCTCTGCCATCACTGTTCACCTGTTCTTTGTATTCATGGTGACTAGCCTTCAAACACATAAACTTACAGTTTAGTCCAGTGTTTGGCCCATACCTTCTGTAAGCGTTAACAAGCCACATAAACTATATGCAGAGGAGGTACTGTGCAGCTCTGGGCACAGTGTAATCTGCTTTTCCATAAAATGTATTCTTATGAAAAACAGACACTGGCTAAGGTTGAATGATAAGAAAACAGAAGTAAATGGGAGAAGACAGGAAGTGGCTTCTTGGCGACCTTGCCCCACCCCTTGCAGTCGACTCCCGAAGAAAAAACTGGATCTCATTTTTGCTCCTGTTGTAGATGACTGCATTAATCACTGCAGATACCTCACAGTAAAAAACAAACAGACAGACAAAGAGCTACTACGGGGTTAGTGGCTAGTAGAACTAGACGAGGAGCTAGCTGCAGGTTTTAGGTACGTATATAGAGTAGTGTAAAGAAGGAAGGAGAAAGCAGGAAGGCAGAAGAAAAGAAGTCACACCACCCTCCTGTAAAGGGTATTCTTAGAACCACAGTGAAGCTCTTAAAATATGGCATTATTATGAATACAAAAGAGCCCATGACTAAAACCAAAACCAAGCAGCCTGTTTTCACAGAAGTATGAATCGGAGCAAGACAGTAAGGAGATTTCACAGAAGGTCTGGCTCAAGTCATTGCCTCTGCTGAAGGATACAGCACACATGAGGAATGGTGGATTGCAAGGAAGCACTCGCATTGTCTTTGGCCAATTTTAAACAAATATTGACTCTTAAAGACCTAAAAACACTTAAAAGATCTCAGACTCAAAGAGTGGTCTTATGGGAAGAGGAGGTCAGGAGCCTTGGGACACTGTCTCTTACAGTATCCAGCCTGGAGCATTGTTTAGGAGAGTAAGAATCTCTTGTGCACCTTCAAGAACATGGCATGAAAGTTTTGCCCTGAGGGATTACATGAGACCCTAAGAGAAATATTTATCATCATCATCATCACCATCATCATCATCATCATCATCATCATCATTATATAACATTGTTTAAAATGATAACAAAAACAATACTACAGGCAGCCTTTTTAAGGCTTATGGTAGGACTCTAAACATGGAATGTGTTGAGCAAATAACTATTGTGTGCAACATACCTGGCATGTTAGTGAAGTTTATGAATACGTGGAAAAAAACCTGTAGGACAGGTAAGAATCAAAAGATCACTCCAGCTATTACTCTTAGTCCCCATTCCCCAAGCTTACTTTACCTTTAAGCCCTAAGGATCAATTCTGGAACCTTTCTTCAAATGGAATCCACCATTCCCACTCATTTTGAAATTAAGGGAGAGATTCAATTTGAGATTAAGACACCTAAATTTGGGGCCCCAAATGTACATTCCTCCCTGTGAGACAAGTGCCTAAACAGCAGTTTTAACCACTGTGGATCTAGGCAATGGGGTAGAATTCACTTGCCTAAACACAGGTGTCTAACAACATCTCAGATGCCTTAGGATATCTGACATCCATACAGGGCTAGTGGGTCTGGCACAGGACCTATGCCTTTCTGGAGCAGCAGAGAGACACCAGCTGGGATATCCAGAGAATTTCAAGTGGCATGGCATACATGTCTGTACGTGGCCAACTGAATCCCACAGAAACAACTGAATCCCTCCTTGTCTATCAGCTTTAGGATAAGACGAATCATGCCCCGACTTCTCTTGACAGCGCTGAGTGGAGGTGGGATTCAGCTGCCTTAAAAAAAAAAAAAAAAAAAAAAAGATAAAGTGACATTTGAGGGTGAATCACTCAAATAAGGTGTTTTTATTGAAGTATCACTCTCTGGAGCCACTTCTCTTTTCCAGTTGGATGAATGAGAGTGGCTGTTCCACAAACATACATTCATCTTTATGCACTGCTATTGCCCAAGATAGGAAACGTAAGGCCATATCCAGTACGTAAGGTTTTTCTGAAAGGACCCAGGCTGTTGGCAGTGAAAAGCAGATTTCTGCACAACACATTCTTGAGCCAAAAGCTCCTCTCATTGCATTGTCCATTGCCTACTACCCCACACAAGCGGCAAGGCAGAACATTTTCTGTGCTAGAAACTCTGTGGAGAAAAGTCTTCTCTTTAGGGCACGTTTCACCTCCACATTCCTCAGGGTGTAGATCAAAGGATTGAGGACTGACGTGACAACAGTATACATAACGGTGGATATCATGTCCCGCCTGGCTGAATTCCCTGAGGAAGGTGGCACATAGTTAAAAATAGCAGGGACATAGAATAAGGCCACTACTGTGAGATGGGAGATGCAAGTGGAGAAGGCTTTCCTCCTTCCCTCCTTGGACTGGACTTTCAGTCGGAGGAAGGAAAAAATGTAAAGGTAAGAAAAGAGTATGAAGACAAAGGTGCCTGCCGCAATACTCCCTGTGATGATGTTGAGAAGGTTCAGGTTGAGCTGGCTGCTATTGCAGGCCAGTCTCACCACGGGCTTGATGTCACAGAAGAAGTGTTGGATGTGGTTGGGGCCACAGAAATGGAGCCGGGAGGTCATGACTGTGTGCATCAGAGCATGAAGGAAGCCAGTAGTCCAAGTGGCTACAGCCAGCAGCAGGCAGGCCCGTGGGCTCATGATCAGGGTGTAGCGCAGGGGGTTGCAGATGGCCACATAGCGGTCATAGGCCATGACAGCCAAAAGGAAAGCTTCGCTGCTACCCAGGAAGTGGAAGAAGTGGAGCTGGCTTAGGCAGCCAGTGTAAGAAATGCCCTGGTGCCCCGAGAGGAACCCAGCCAGCATCTTGGGCACGGTAACTGTGGAGTAGAAAATATCCAGGCAGGAGAGGTTGCAGAGGAAAAAGTACATGGGGGTGTGTAGCCGGGGTTCACATGCCACTACAATCATGATTGCCATATTCCCCAGCAGGGTAGACAGGTAGAGCAGTGAGAAGAGCATGAACAGGAATTTCTGTAGCCCTTGAAGGCTGGTCAGGCCAAGGAGGATGAACTTCCTCACCTCTGTCTGGTTATCCATCCCTGCAGGGAAAGAGAGAATAACTTGGCAGTAACTTCCTATCTTTCTGTTCTGAGCTGCTGCATCCATTTCCCAGAGTCCTCTTCCATAAGATGCATCATCAGCTGATGCTGCCTCATAAATGGAAAAGATGAGATACTGAGTCTGGAAAGGGACACGAAAAAATTCCTTGATTTTCCACCCCAACTGTTTCAAAAAATACTAGAAACTGTTGTAACCTAGATGGCCAATACTGATGCTGGAACTGCCACCTGTGTACCAGCCCACTGAAAGGAATGGAATGTTTGAGAATAGTGAGAAAAGAAAATTATGCAGAAGGAAGGAAGGAAGGAAGGAAGGAATGGAGGGAGGGAGGGAAGTTGGTTACCTGATTTGTAAGTGAAGATCGTTCTGAAATCCTGTGTGTTTTCTTATTCAAAAAAGGGTTTTTTAATAGGTTTTGTTCATTCCAATTCCTAGCTGAATATACTGTATCTTTCCCAAAGCTGAAGTGTTATAGTAGTCTAGTGGCTCACATATAATACACTGCTTTCAAAGAGGATTAATTCTGGCTGTTCAGTGGTGTCAGGAAACCTTTATATAGTCCTCCCTGTCACTGAAACAACCACATTTCTTTCCAGCAAAGAAAAATTTCCATCTCTTTGATAACTCCTCTTGAGATCAAGCCTCTGAACCTTATGGGACTTCAGTTCAGAAAACATCAAGGCATAGCACCTCAGGCACGCAGAAAGCTAATGATGTTGTGGGGAGGTGAACTGATTGCTGATTATTTGCACAGCAAGCGCTCATAAGCAGAAGGAAGCCATAGAATCAAAAATCATTTATTAAAATATGCAAGGTTATAGCATGTAATTCTCAGGAAGAATAACAGTTTTCATGGGGAATTTGCCCAGAAGTTTTTTACATGTTGTTGTAATTCCCAAGCACAATGCATTGAATAAGTATCATGGCTTCATTGGACCTGCTACAACTGCACAGCTGAACTCTGCCTCTGACTTAACATCTTTTGCTCCTTTTATAGTCCATGAAGATCTTAAAATGCTTTTTTGTTTTCTTTTAACTTCTAAAGATGGAGAAAACAAACTATGATGAATGTTTTAAGGCCTCAAATACCTGTCTCCCTGTCCCCTCTGCAAGCTGTGTTTGCCACAAGCAATGGCATCTGAAATCTGCATAGAAGTGCCCACCTGCCTGATTGAGACCACAGAGAGGCAGGGGCTGGTGGTGCAGCAGAAGACTCTGCAGGTGCTGTCATAGTTCATGCAGCCTGTGGTGGTGGTGGCCATCACAGGGCTGCACTGCGCTGGCAAGTCCCACCTTATGAACAGGCTGGCTCGTGAGAGGATGGGTGAGAGAGGTGGTGAACTACGCAGGTCCCAGCTCTGGATAGCCAGGGTGCCTGTGTTTTCTTGCTCTCTATCTAACACTGCTGAGCCCCTTGTGTCCTCTCCACAGGTTTCTCCCTGGGCTTCACCATGCAGTTTCACACCAAAGGTATCTGGATGTGGTGTGTGCCTCAGCCCTGCTCGCCTGGACACACTCTGGTGCTACTGGACACTGAAGGGTGGGGTGATGTGGAGAAGGTGTGGGAGAAGCAGAGACTGCCTTTTGTGGCGACAGAGCACTTTGTGGAAGCTCTCAAGGGCCCAGCCATGTGGCAGGACTCAAGGTGTTCTCATTGCCTGCACTGGTGTGCCAGGAAGAGACAGAGGCTGTGGGGAAGGAGGCTAGTGCAGAGCTAACTGGGTAAAGTCTTCTGGCTGATGAAGTCCTGCCTGGCATCCTTCACCTCTGCCTTTGACTGTCAGAGCCCTCATTCTATCTAGGATCCTGGCTGTCTGCAGGGTAGTGGAACCAGTCTGTGGCTGGGTCCATGCTGCTTGGTGGAACACCGCCTCTTCTCTCATTCTGGATCATTCGTTTCTCTTTCTCTCCTTCTGGATCTTTGATTACTCAGCAGCCATTAGGCTGGTGGACCTTTTGCAATCTAGTGCCTTGCAGGGATCCCCAGTCTTTTGAACTGGAGCTGTCTCTGTGGTGCTGACAGCCAGAGGAGCTAGGAGAAGGCTCATGGGGTTGGCAAGTTGCCAAATTCCTCAGCACTTCCTGGTAAACTTCAGCAGACTAGGAATGGGGAGCTCAGGGAGAACTTTAATAATCAGAAGCCTGGGGGACTCACAGGGTTAAGAGTTGAAGATAAGACAGCTGTAGGAAGACATGGTGATGTCATGTGTGTGGGTGCCTCCGCAAAGCTAACCCTGCCATGGCCCATGGTTCGGCATTCAGGGCGTGGGCATTTGGGGCTTTGCTCACTCTTAGGGAGCCTTGCACAGAGTTTCTTGGTACAAGCCAAGGCTGATCCAGGGCAACACCAAGAATGACGCATGGATCTTTGTGCTAGCTGTACTGTTGTCCAGCACTCTGGTCTATAACAGCAAGGGCACCATCGACCAGCAAGACAAGGACCAGCTGCAGTGTCCTCAGTGGGGCAGCAGCAACAGGGAGGCCCCGTCTCCCTGAGCAGTAGCTTAGGGGTTCGCACATCACAGGTCCTCAAATGGCTGATTTTTATGGGGAGATCAGAGCCTCCTGGTGGTGCCCAGTGACCAGGCTCTAGGTCCTCAGGAATCCTGTGCTCCAGACCTCAGGGCTGAGGGTTTGAGTCCTGCTCCTGCTGGTGACTCCAGGCTGTTCTCTGTCTCTGCAGAATCTCCCCTTTTCCTCATTAAATGCTGATGGCTGGGGAGGGTGGAATTAGGGTTAGGGTTAACCCCTCCCTGCACGAGGATCCAGGGTCTCTGTTTCCTAAGCCAGCACCCCAGCTATGTGACGAAGCTGACGGAGAATGTAAAGGTGAAAGCAACACCTGGGGAGAGTGGAGATGACCTGGAGGATTCCGACAAAGTTTTCTAGTTCTTCCTGACCTTTGTCTGGGCTGTGCAGGACTTCACATTGCAACTGAAGGTGGATGGGAAGGAAATCTCTGAGGATGAGTACCTGGAGAATTTGCTGAAGTTAAAGCCTGGTAGGAGAATGATGCTGTGTTCAGTGCTGTGCTTCAGGAAGGGCAGGATGCGTCCAGCTCTGGACACCTGCATTTCAGCAGAAGGCAACAAAAGCCCAAGCCCTGTGAGCTCGCTCCCTGTCCTATCTCTGCAGGTAGCAGCCAGGAAGCCCATCTCTATAAGCATCCCAGGAATGCATCTGCCACTTCTTCCCAGACCAGAAGTGCTTTGTTTTTGAGCAAACGGCCAGCAAGAGGGACCTGCCACCCTTGGAGGAGCTTCTTGACAGTGAGAGCGAGCCTGATTTCCAAGAGCAGGTGGTGACATTCTACAGCCACATCTGGGAGAATTCTATGCCCAAGACCATTCCTGGTGGCAGCACAATAGCAATGGGGAACTGTGAGTGCCAGGTCCAGAGGGTCAGAGCTGGCCAGTGGCTCTTGGGCCTTTGTCTGCAGAAGGCTCAAATGCACAGCCAAATGATGCAGGTGGAAATGGAAGAGCTTTTCCACTGGCTGCTGTACTTGCCTCTTGATGTAGAGCCACATGTCTCCCATTTCCCCTCCCTGTACCCAGTCGTGCTGCTGTGCCCCTTGGCTGCTGTTGCACACTGAGCATTGTGGCTTCACCCCTCCCAGCTGATCAGAGCTGAGGATGGACTTTGGGGCACCTTCACTCCTCAGGAACGGCACTGCATGAGGGTGGTATGGGGACCAGCATGTGACTGAGTCGCACCTCACAGAGACTAGAGAGTGACAGAGAGCTCCTCATCTACTAGTGACAAACTGCTAGAAAGGCCTCAGCACCACAGGAGTCTGCTACCACGTCCTGGGACCTCTTACCCCTCCCAGAGGATCTGGGTCAGGAGGGACATCTGGAGGTCCATACTCACACCTGCTCTGAGCATGGCTAACTTCCTAGTTAGATCATGTTGGTCAGCACTTTGTCCAGACAAGTTCTGAAAGTTTCTGGGCCCCTGCACCACTGCTGCTCCACTCTCATGGTGACAGTTTTTTCCCTAATACCCAGCTGAAATTTCCCTTGCTGCTACTTGTGCCCTTGTGCCTATTGCACCTTCTCCTTCTGTTCCCCTGGCCTGCTCCGAGCACCTACTTTACAGGGAGCAGAGATAGGCACTGCTCGTTCCTACCGGGGGTCAGAGGAGGGCACATGGAGGCTCACCTTTACCCAGTGCGGAGGGACTGTGGCAGTGCCCATGGGCTGACAAAAGAGCAGAGCAGGACTGAGGGGAAGTGAGAAGATCTCCAACAGCTCGTCCCCAAACCCCACGTAGGGAATATCTCACTGGAAATCAGTCCTGAAAGAAGACTATGAAGTAGAAGGGAAGGCACTGGTGAGCTGCTCGCTCTTGCACACCTGGACTCTGCCTTTGATCTATGAGCACTCTAAATAGCGATGACTGTGGTTTCAGCTCTAGGCACATCCTAGACACCTGCAAGGTTGCCATGAGCTCTCTCAGTCCCAAGAGCTTGGCCCAGCTCAGGAGCAGAGGCACAACCAAAGGAGTGACTTTCTCTGCCCCATGGGATTCCTCGAAATGTCCCTAGGGGCTCCAGGGCTGACAGTCCCCAAAAGGCAGCAGGATCCCTCCTGGGGAATGCACTTTGAAGTAGGCTAAAGTAATCACCTGTCTTCCCTCTCTAAACTGTGGAGAGAGCAGTGGAGTCCAGCAGCGTGATTTCTCCTATCAGGGTGTCATTGTGTAAGAGAGATGAAACTGTCCTCCTCTGGAAATCCCTATTCCTCCCCAGTTATTAGGCAGGACATGTGGAAAGTGATAGGGAGGGGTTTGTTTTCCCATGTAGGGCAGTGATTCAGATGAGTCAACACAGGTGTCTCTTCTTTGGTTAGAGGCTTTGGGGCAATTCATCTCCCTCCTGTGCATGCCACAGACCCAGAGGAGGTGGGATTCCTCTTCCCTCAATTCAGGTGCTCACAGAATTTGTGTCTGTGTGGGAGCTCCTTGACTAAGCTCCTATTCTAATCCGTGGAGATGGAGGGGAGGAGTCAGTTGCTCACACACAAACAGCTGGTGACATCTGAGGTGCCGGAGGTGATCCAAGACATGCTCAAATGTCTTCAAGCTCCTATGGAGCAATTCTGAAAGACTCACATCCTTCTGGAGCATCAGCTATGCCCTGGGGCAGGCTGGAGAAGAACTATCCTTGGTGACCTGAAATGATACCAGAGGTGTACATTCAGGACATCTGAGCATGCTTTAATCAACCAGTCCCTGGCAGCCTGCAGACCTACTCAGCTGACCAAGCAGAGGAGCTCACCATAAGGAGAGTGAGGTGTCTCTCTAGGCTCCATCCAACTTGAGCCCAGGTTACTACAAAGCTAAGATGAGTGCCCATCTCTGCATTGCAGAGTCCTAAGCTAACTCAGGGCTCTCATTTGAATGAATAAAAACGGCCTCTAGTGCTGTGTCAGGGGACTGGGGTGCCGAGCACAACCACAGGAAAATACAGCACAGGAGCTACAGGAAAGCCATGCCCTTTTGGATGGGTATTGGACAAACACCCCAGGACATCTCAGAGTGGTTCGAAGCCTGTATGCCAGCAACTGAACGCCAACACCATGGTGCTGAGGCAAGGTCCATCCCATCTACGTCTGAGGGTGCTGCAGGAATGGGAGATGCTTCACACCAGCATCTCCATTCGTGTGCCCGTGTTCTCAAACCCTGATGGTTCTCCTCTCCCTGAACCTCACTCACCCACCTGATGACAGAAACAGGGAACATGCTAACAGTGATCACACTGTAGTTGGATCGCAGGCTGTCCACTCCCAGGGATGTTCTCAGCAGGACCTACTCTTCCTGGAGATTGGCTTCACTTCCATCACAGGCCTCACAGTGCCACTGAGACAGCTCAGGCAGAAAACTCCTCTCCTGCCATGGATGCACAGCCAAGCCCTGTTTCTGCCTGGCTTTGGGGACTGCAGGGTTTGCTCTCTTAGTGGGAACCTCATTTCATCATGGCATGGTGATCTGCCATTAAGTCCAGCATGTCTCTGCTCTGAAATGGGGCCTTAGCATACATGGGGTCCTTGGCTGTCGTCAACAGGTTTCACCGTGGCAATTCTGTGCTCGGCCCTGGTGCCACAACTGAGGTTCTGCAGCCCACATGTACACCACTGCACTCAGCCTGGGGCACAGGCAGGAGCTGCAGCTGTGTGTGTGGTCACAGAAGTGCTGGCATTGTGGGAATGACTGATTTGTGATAAGACCACTCACACAGCTTGGGCTGCTTCAATGGAGGATAGAAGCTCTTCAGGAAAGACAGACAGGAAAGAGGAGAAGGGGAATTGCCCTCTGTGTGAGGGAGCAGCTCAGATGTGTGGAGCTCCTCTATGGGAAGGATGGTAGGCTGGGTGAACACTTGTGGGTGAGGATCAGAGGAGAGGCCAGTAAGGGGGACATTGTGGTAGCGGTTATAAACCACTCTTCTTTAAGCCACCTGAGCAAGTCTCTGGAGCAGTGACCCTGGTTCTTATGGGGAACTTTAATCTCCATGGCATTCACTGGAAGGGCAACACAGCAGGGCACAGACAGTCCAGGAGGTCCCTGGAGGATAGCAGGACAATTTCTTAGCCCAGCTGCCATTATGAGTCACCTGGATCTGTACTTGCAAACTCAGAAGAACTGGCTGGAGATGTGACACTCAGTGGCAGCCTTGGCTGCAGTCACCATGAAAACAGTACAGTCTCGGATCCTGAGGGGAATTTAGGATGGAGAGTAGCAGGGTACAGACCCTGGACAACAGGCAGGCAGACTTCGACTTATTCAGGGCACAGGAATCCTGTGGGAATCCTGTGGGAAGCAGCTCTGACCAGCAAAGGAGCTCAGGCAAGCTGGCAGGTCTTTGAGGAAAGCATCCTTCAGGCACTGGAATGGTCCACCCTGATACTCAGGAAAACAAGCATTCATCTCAGGAGATGGCTTGGCAACACAGGCAGCTCAAGACTGAGCTCCAATGCAAACAAGCAGTACACAGGGGGTGGAAGCAGGGACAGGTTACAGTGGAAGAAATTTAGGGATGCTGTCTGGGCATGGCATTAGGAAAGCCAAACCTCCCCTAGAGCTGGCAGTTGCAAGGGACATCACAGGCACCAAGATGAGCTGGTACTGCTTCATTAACAGTAGAAGAATAAACAAGGAAAATGTGGTCCCGCTTCTGAATGGAGCAGAGAATTTAGTAAGAGTAGATGCAGGCCGGTCTGAGCTACTGAATGTCATCTTTGCCTCACTCTTTGCTGGCAGAGCTTCCCAGGCCTTTGTGCCTACAGGCAGGACTCAAGGAAAAAAACATCCATTAGCGGATGAGGATCAAGTCAGGGGTTACCTGAGTGAACTCAGCCCTGAAGAGTCCAGGGGACCTGAGGGGCTGCATCCAAGGATGCTGAGAGAACAGGCCAAAGTCACAGCGAGGTTGCTCTGTATCATCTTTGAAAGGTCAGGAGGATCCTGAGGCTGATGAAAAGCAGAAGTTGTATGCATCTTCAAAAAGGCCCAAAGGACGAGCCAGGGCTTAGTTCTCCTGTTTAACCTCACTTTCATGAGGACATCCTGTGTGGGCAGTGTCAATGTAATCAACATGATCAATACAAGGCATGGTTCCCCATCCTGAAGTACACATCTAAAAATGGCCAGGTGAAAGGTGGTCTCACCAGAACTCACCCCTTTAGTCCTCAGATGGCATGGACACTGCTGATTTCCCTCTCTAGAGAGTGGATGAGGCTGGATCCACTTCTATGGAGAGAAGCCTTGCCCTGCAGACAGAGGCCTGGGGATATCTCAGATGGTTCTTCTTGGCAGGCCACTGGGTGCCTGCTTTGGTATATTTGGTGCTTTTCCGTGACAACTGCTCCCCCCCTCCACCCCCAGGAGTCATAAAAATGCAAGCATTTCCTAAAAGCTGGTCATAAAGGCCCCTATTAGAGCCAATAGCAAATTGTCCCATCCTAAGATCTCTGGAGGGAGCCAGAAAAGTTGTAATAAGCACCAGAAAATGCCAGGAAGCTCAAGGCTTCTTCTGAAGGGCCAATGGGTCACAGCTGAGAGGCAGTGCTGGCCAATGGGACAGAGGGTTGAGGAGAAGGCAATGAGCAAGACAATGGTGGATAAGGACCTCAGTAAATTCTCACACACATGTTTGAGCCCAGACAATTAAAGGAGGTGATGTGTGTGGGCAGAGGGGGAGGAGCTGAGTGCTGGGAGCATGGCAGGGCTGAAGGCCTCTCACCATATCAGGGATGATAGAGACATTTCCATTTTGTGTGTATGCCTTAGCCTGGGAGATGGGGAATGCATGCTGCTGGGGCACGAGTGGACAGAGCTCAGTCATGACCACAGAGCTGACCCTTCTCTGGAGGATGTGTGAATCTCCTGGAGTGAGGTCCCTCTATGGCAGGCAGAGCAGGAACATTACCGGGACACGTAGGAGTGCAGGGAAAGAGCTGTGTGCATGTAGGAGTGTGGCTGATGCAGGCAGGATGGAGAACACAGAGAGCATGCCATGGTCATGTTTAAGGGAAATGCAGCTGGGATTTTAGGCCAGCACAAGAACAAGGATGTGCAATTCACTGCACAGGACGCAAGCACGTTTGGGAGTGGGATATCTTAGGTGAGTGAGGAGCTCTAGCAGGGCTTTGAAAGAAGCCAGGTGGCTTGCTGGGCAACTCAGGCATCAGCAAAATCACAGGAGCCCATAGCTTTGCTTTTCAAGCAACACCCAGTGAGGATGGAGAGACATCAGTGGAACTAGGGAGAGTGGAACAGGTCAAAGCAAGGTGGGGAAACAGAGTGTGTAGGGAGGGAGAAGGTGGCTAAGGTCTGCAGGCAAACAGGAGCAGGCATGGGACAGTGGAGGATGTCTGATGGGGATGGCCAAGACTGGTGGCAAGGCTGAAAGTCCCTGACAGAGCTGAGGTCTTTGTCACCTTGGCTATGGCTGCTGTCTCTGCCAGCGAGGCCTACGAGAAGACACCGTTTCCTTACAGCACCAGGGCCTCGTTGCCTGCTCACCCCTCAGGGAGCCCAGGAGGTGTTGTGCTGTTGTCCTACACTTGGCATTGCCCCTCCTACCCACACCAGGAAGAGCCCTGAGCGACATGTGAGGGAAAGGATCACCCTTCTGCAGGGCTGGACGTTTGTGCTTGACCGTTTTTGCTTGATAAAACACATCAAGAACTTACTTGGAATTGAGGCCTCCTGTATATTCCTCTGACTAACTGTAACTGGTGCCTCTGATTTTCTACACTAACCAGCCCCCAGGGAAGGGCACCTCGACTTGTGGTTCCCATTAACAGCTTTGTTGGTAATGGCCCTCCGTGGGACCCATTAACGCTCTAAGAAAGCTTTCAGTTTGCTTCTGGCTTTAACTTCTTGAGACGTTGGTTCAATCTCCTTTCAGTGTCTGCACGAATGCACCAGGGGGCTCATTATACACAAAAAGTACCCTAAGGAGCAGTGTTTCTTCCCATAACTGTCTTCAAGTTTTGAAGCGTCATGTGGCTAACTGGAGAGATTTCAGGAATGTAGCTGAAAAAGGAAGGTTTCAATGAGCACCTAATAAAGAAGAATCCTTGTTTATTTTTTTCTTTTTTAAATTGTCTTCATTTTTCAGCTTAGCAAAAAAGTTTTATCAACATTCTATACCTGATGTTGATTCAGATTGTCTCCTAATGAAGTTCAGGCATGTAGGAAAAGGAGGATACTTGTGGTCAGACGCTGCACAGACAATCTTCTCCCCCGCACCCTCAGCCGCACCATTTCTCTTCTCAGCCACCTGGGACTCACATAACTCCTTTTCATATCTAACCTTTTTCCACTGAAGCCTGTAGCTGAATGTTGCAGCTCATATGCATCTATTCCCACCTGCTTAATTTAGAGAACTACCTGCAAACAGACACGGAAAGATTTGTCTTGGCTGTGAAAAAAGAGAAAAGATGACATAGTCTAATTAAAAAAATAATAATAATAATAATTCCTCAACTTTACATTAAGACCAAGTTGTCTGCACCGAAGGCCACTTTCCACAGGGAATAACCTTGCTGGAAGTATTTCAGATAAAGAGATAGATAGAAAAAGATAGCTATAGACACAGGTAAGGAGTTGGCTAACGAGACAATTAGACAAACTACTGAAAGAGGAGGCACGCTTTAAAATCCCTGTAGTTCAAAGCAGCAGCTGGGTAGCTGATAGGTGTCTGAATGGACAAGGAATAACGGGAGGAGGAAAACTGAATGGACAATGCCTAATGGGTATGTCCAGGTAGTCTTCTGAACAGATGACTTTAGATATGGTTGATTTAATAAGGATGTGCAGAAATACAGGAAAGATTCTTGAGATTAAATGCACAGTATAATAGACAGAGCAGTAGTAATGCAAGTCCTGGGGAAGATGAATATTTCTTCTCCTGAGGTTAACACGCTTCCTGGAAATTCCCAGTTTGGCACTGTAGGAAAACATTAACATTTTGTTAAAATTATTCAAGGATTTCAGGTACTAAAATGTGCCTTTTTTTTTTTTAATGTTGAAGAATATTCTTCAACTTGCCAGGCAGAGCTCAGTTTCATAAACATTAAGCATCTAGTGCCAATTTTAGAGGCGCCAGTGTTTCTGAGGTATTTCCCTGGGACTGGCAGCTATCACGCAGTACCTAGGCGAGACCAGAGCCCCTCTGGAGCTGAAGCTGGAGGCTGGCAGAGGGTACCAGGGTGTCTATAGTGGCACCAAGATGTCTGTGTTTCTGTAACTGAATCCCACCCCAATTTTGAAAATCGTTTTCCTTTACAAACAAAAACATTACAACTCCCCAAAGTCCAATATATTAAAACAAAACAAAAGGAGGATGATAAGAACACATACAAAAAATATTAAAAATGGAAAGTATAATAAAACGTCTTGTTTGCATCATATTTTTTTTCTTAATTTCTTTGCTGTTTCATTTTTTATTGCCATTTTCTATACATCTGGCCTACACCATTGCAAACCTGTTTTTGCATTATGCACAGAGCCCGGCTGCTGTCTGGGAAGATCCAGGTGGGGATCAGAGAATGCAGAACTATATTAATACCCAAGTCCACAGATCCAGTGAAACATCTGGATGTTAATAACTGGTGACCCATTGCCATCAAGTTGATTATCTTGAGGCTCTTTTCAAGACTCCTAACAGGCCAACTGATGAGAGTATGTCTGATTAGCAGCTGCCAGAGGGGCTTTATATCAGCATCAGGTTGTTCGGAAGATCTGAAAGTGCTCCAGATCCTGATAAAGTATGCAAAAAGAGAACATAAAGCCCTGGGGGTGGTCTTTGTGGATCTGACAAAGGCCATCGATTCAGTTAGACATATTTTCATGCCCTGAAACAAAGAGGCATTGATAGTCATGTAACAGGCATCATAGCTGATATGTGTGATAACACCACAACTCAGCTGGAGGAGAGCGGAAAACAGTCAGAGGTGACAGAGATCCTCACTGGAGTGAAGCACGGAGATCCAGTGTCCTCAGCGTTGTTCAATTTATCAATAGCCCTGCTCTTATGTAGATTGGAGAAGATCAGGAATGGATTTAAGCACGGCAGAAAAAGTGTTACATCATTGGTGTTTGCAGATGATCTAGTCCTATTAAGTGACTCTCGTGATGGGATGCAGGAAAATATTGTGGTGGTTGAGGGATTCTGCCAACTGACAGGGCTGAGGTTGCAGGCTGAGAAATGCCACAGGTTCCTTATAAGGCCCACAGAAGACTCTGATACCATGAGTGATTGTGATCTGTGGAAGGTGAACGGCTCTAAACAGGATGGAGCCGGGCAGCTCCGAGAGATATTTGGGCCTGGGGCTGGACCCATGGATTGGTCTTCCCAAGCCAGAGCTGCAAGAGAAGCTTGATACCTGGGTGAAGAACATCGGGGATGCCCCTTTGAAAGTCCTGCAGAGGGCTGAAATCTTGAAGAGGTATGCCATCCCGAGGCTGTTGTATGCAGCAGATCATCCTGGTACAAATGCCTCATACTTCCAATCCCTCAAGTGGGCTGGAAGAATGGCCGTGAAGAACTGGCCTCATCTACCTTCCAGCATGAGTGACTTTATCCCTTAATCCAGCATGAGAGATAGTAGATTAGGGATTGCAGGGTTGGTGAGTCAGATTCCAAATACACAAGCTCATCAGTTGCATTGTATCACCCATTCCCAAGAAGACATCATCTGAATAAGTGTTCTAGAAGAAGGTATCCAGACAGAATTTGAGCACCATCCATGGCACCCACTTTGAAACACCATAGGCTGGATCCAGTTCAACCCCATAACACATCTTGTGCCCTTGGAAATGCTGCCTGGTCCCTCTGAGAACCTTCCATAGCTGCATAGGATGGGAGGTGGGAACTGCCAGCAGCATGATAACCATCCTTTTGGGTCCTCTCTCTGCTCTGAGAAGCATGGCCCATGCAGAGTTACCCCCTGGCCTTGTGACTATGTGAACCTAGGCTAGTGAAAAACACTCCCTCTGCTGTGGCTCAGTCTGAGGCACCTGCTTCTAAAATGAAAGGTCAGTTGGGGTGTGGGTAGATTAGGAGGGGGGCTGTGGTGGATACCCATTTCAGTTCCTCAAAAGGTGCTGGTGATTCTGGTGTCCACCAAAAGGAAGTCCTCTTCCAGAGGAGAGCTGTTCTGGGTGCCACAATAGGAGAATGCCCCTTCATGGCCTGCCCATAACAAATCTGAAAAGCAGTTGCATCCCTTGCACAGTAGAAGGGATATGCCAACTCATGGGGGCTTTAACTTTCTTGGGGTCCATACACTAGTTATTGAGGCCCACCAGATACCCCAGAAACTTCACCGTCTGCAGGCGGCAGGAGCACTTTTCCAGTTTGCAATAGAGTCTGTACTGCTGCAAGCAACTGTACACCTCCCGGACATGCTCTATGTGGACCTCCTTTGTGATAGAGCATATTAAAATGTCATTCAATGAATGCCACAACATAGTGGTCAAGCAATGCCTTCAGCACATCGTTTACACCATGCTGGGAAGTGAATGGCACATTGCAGAGGCTAATGGCATCACTAGATACTCCTTGTGGCCTTATGCGGTGCAGAAGGCCCTTCTCCATTGCCCCTCCTTATGGATTTGGAGCAAAGTCTTTTCCCTTTTGCAGGTCCTGCTTTATGAACCAGTGAGTCCCCTGTAGGCGCTCAAAGAGCTCTGTGAAGATAGACAGGGGGTGCCGGTTCTGTACTCTCAAGTCATTCAGCCCCCTGTAATCTACAAAGGCACATCCTTTCCCTCTCCCCTAATCCCTCCCTCCCCCCCCCCAAAAAAATATAAAAATAAAAATATTAGAGGCCCCCACAGGGGAGGTGGAAGGACAGAGGAACATGCAGTCCAGATGGTTCTCCTCAAGGGCTGTTAACCCAGGGCATGATGAGGTATGGATGCATCCGAAGGGCACTTCCTTCCCTGGCATGAGGTCCATAACACACTCATAGAGGCAGTGAGGTGGTAGAGTTTCTGCAGCATTCTTTCTGAAGACGTCCACATAGTCACTGCACTCACTTAGGAGCTTTGCCGGGGAGGTCCAGCAGAGGTATGGTCTTGACAGCTGGGAGCTGTGGCACTGGTGGCAGCTGCAGTGAGGCGGACACCTTGGTGCTGAGGCTGTGCTGTGATGAGGGCACCACCATGATGCAGGGTTGCTGTACTTGGTACCACTCATGTGCAGTTCCACTGCTCGGTCACTGCGTGACAGGAGGTCACCAGAAACAGCTCCTTTCAAACACAGTCATGGCAGCCCTGCAGCCAAACAATTTTTGGTGTGGTGTGGCACCAGGAACACAAGACTTTCTAGAGCCAGCCCTGTGGGATGCAGTAGCTGGGGAACACTTCCATGAGGATCTCCAGGCTGGCTCTTGCCCTCACCTTCTGAGTAATGCTCTCCTGCAGGGAAGTACAAGGATGCCAGTTTCCAGTCAATTCTAGGGTTGTGCTTCTGTAAGCAGAGCAACCCAAAGATGACTGGAGAGATGGGTGTATGCAGGATGGGGAAGGACAACAATCTCAGAGTGTCCAGGTGCAATAGTTATGGTCAGGGGAACAGAATCATGGATAATCACCCCACCTCCCACACTTCCCCCTGCCCTCTTGGGTACTCCTCCCATCTACTAGAGTGACTGTGGTTGGGGTCAGCAGGAGCTGGGTAAGGATGTGGGCACTCTGGACAAACTCAGAGGCCACAAGAGTGTGGCAAACCCCCAAATCTACCAGAGCAGTGGTTTGGATTGTGTGCCTGTTTGGCACTCTTATCTTTAATAAATTCTCACACTTGACAAATGATGATCTCTTGAATTCAGTACAACTAACCCTGGAGTCCAAAGGAAACCCGGATGCCCCTCTAGTGGCACATCACACCTGACTCCAGGATTTCAGTGTAGTTAGCAGATCTCCCCAGCTCTGGGAGGCTTTCCTCAGAGTAGTGAGCAGGTCTACCCAGCGCCAGGAGGCCATCTTCATAGCAGCCTGCTGGTCTATGCAGCTTCAGGATTTTGAATGGTAAGCTGGCCTACCTGACTCCAGAAGGCTGTGGGAAGTCATAGCCAGTTGCACGGGACCACCTTTGGAACAATCATGAGGACTACTCAGTTCTAATGGGACTTAGTCGCATTTGGGGTGTTAGAGGTTGGGTGCAGAGGCAAGCAAGGAAGAAAGGAAGAAAATAACCAGCAGTGGATGACGATCAAGTCAGAGGCTGACTGAGTGAACTTAGCCCTGAAGAGTCCATGGGAACAAGAGGTTGCTTCCAAGGGTGCTGAGACAATAGGCCGAAGTCATAGTGAGGATGCTCTGTATCACCTTTGAAAGGTCATGGAGATTGGGGGGAGTACCTGACAAGTGGCCAAAAGAGCATGTGTCATTCATCTTCAAAAAGGCCCAAAAGAATGATCAAGGGAATTAAAGCCTCTTTAACCACACTTTGGTGAGGAGTTTGTCATAGAGCATGTCCTGTTCAATCACATTTGAGAGTAAACAAAGGAGAAAGTGACTGGGAACAGACAGCATGGATTTACCTGGGGTAGATCATGCTCAACCAACCTCATTGCCTTCTATGACAAAATGACTGGATTTCTGGATGAGAGAAGAACAGTAGATGCCATCCACCTTGACTTCAGTAAGGCTTTTAACACCATCTGCCACACTGTCCTTGTACCCATCGTAGGTCCTTACCATCTAAACAGGTGGATATGTAGGCTGGAAAAAAATGGTTGAATGTTCAGGCTCAGTAAGTTGAAATTAATGGGTTGTATTCTACCTACAGGCCGGTGACAAATGGAGTACTGCAGAGTCCTAGGACCTGCCCTCTTTAACATCTTTTTAATGATCTGGAAGAGCTGATAGATGTCATAAAGTTTGCAGATGACACCAAACTGGGGCAACTACTTGATACACGGATGGTCAGGGCTGCCTTCTGGGGCACCTAGACAGGCTGGAGGAATGGGCTGACAGGAACCTTGGGAAGTCCAACCAAGACAAATGCAGAGTTATGCACCTGCGATAGCCTACTCCCCCTGCAATGATACGTGCTTGGGACTGTCTGGCCGGGGAACAGGTAAACAAAAAAGGTCCTGGGGGACTGAAGGAATGTTAGGCAAAACTTGAGCCAGCAGTGAGGAGGGCCAAAATCTTTCTGGGCTGTATGAACAGAAGCATAGCCAGTAGATAAAGGGAAGTGATTATGCTTCTATGCTCAGCACTCATTAGACCACATTCAGATATTGCATCTGATTTTGTGCCTTCAGTGAAAGAAAGACATCAAAAAACCAGAGTGAGTTCAGCAGAAGGCCATCAAGACAGCAAGGAGCTGAAGCACCTGCCCTCTGAGAAGAGGTTAGGGAGCTGGGCCTGGCTAGGCTCAGCCTGGAGAAGGGAAGGCTTCAGGGGCACGTCATAGAATTCCTCCATTACAAGCTTACCATGAATAAAGAGCCAGGCTCCTCACAGTGACACATGGCAGAAGAATGAGAGACAATGGACATAAGCTCAACCAAGAACTGAACAAAGCTTTGGAACAAGGGCCAAGAGAGCATGTGCTATCTCTTTGCTGGTTTTCCAGATCCAACTGGACAAAAGTCTGAGAAACTTGGTGTGGATTCAGTGTTGACGGCTTTGAGCAGAAGGTTGGACTAAAGCCCTCCCAAGGTCCCTTCTGACCTGAAGGACTCTGCGATTCTCTGATCTCTGGTGGTAGCTATTGCAGTTCTTAGACTCATGAATTTCTCCTCTGCATTTGGGGGAAGAGGTTTAATTCCAAATGACTTTTTTTCTTCAGAATGGGCCCATCAGATTAAGAAGACTTCCTCACAGCCCTCAACACCATGCCAAATGAGTGTGATGAGAAACCAAATGAGAAAGTCATGGCATGAGCGTAATTGAGTTATGATGCCTTCTGGAGCATTGGTGGAGGACTGAGTTGGATAAAAAGACCAAGCAAAATCCCATCTGGCCAGCTGCTTGGTCTTTGCACTCACCTAACACTAAATCATCTCTGGAGAGAGAAGTAGTGAAGTGACAAAATCATTCCCAGCACAGTCTACAACCCTTGCAGTGTGGATGGTCAGGAAAACTGGACTCCGGAGCAAAACAGGGAATGATCCATAGTGACAAATTAAACATATCCGTACATTCTAGTATGCCTAAGATCCTTTGCAGATCCAATAAAATCCAGAAGTATTTAAAGACCATTAAGGGTTAAGTAGGTTAATTACATCACTAGACATGATTTTTTTTCCTTACTGAAATCAATAAAAGAAAGATGAATGGAGATTTACAGGAAGAAGTACTTCTCTTTGGCGCCTGAAAAATGCTGTGTGCCTAGAGGTACTTACATTTTCTGCTGAATGTAGTGCTGAGTCTGGTGTTAGGTGTGTTAAAGCATACTTCAGCAAGGACAAATGCAAAGTCCTGACCTTGGGAAGGAAGAATGCCTCCCACAATACAGGCATGAGACTGCCTGTCTGGGGAGCTGCTCTGCAGAAAAGGGACGGGGGGATCCTGCCTGAGTGTGAGCTGAACGTGAGCCTGCAGCGTACTCTGGCAGCAAAGAAGGCCAACAGCATGCAGGGCTGTATTAACAGAGGCACAGCCAGGAGACCAAGGGAAGTGATTATCCACCTCTATTCAGTACTTGCTAGTCTGTATCTAGATACTGCATCCAGTTTTGCTCACACACACACACACACACACACACCCCTCCATACAGGGGGAGCTGTGGAGAAACTTGGACGAGTTCAGTGGAGGGCTACCCAGATGGTCTAGGGCTGAAGCACTTATCCTGTGAGGAGAGTCTGAGGAGGCTGGGATTGTTCAGCCTGGAGAAGGGAAGGCTTCAGGGGAACCTAACAGCAGCCTTTGAATGCTTACCAAGAAGTCACCATGAAGACAGAGCCAGGCTCTTTATCATGGTTCATGGTGGAGGATGAGATACAATGGGTAGAAGCCACTGTTGAGCTCCTTGCTGGTGGGAGGGGCCACTGTTCTTCAGCTCTCCAGACCCCTTGGATGTAGCTGTACATCCCTAGGCCAGAGGGTGATCAACTGCTGTGTTCCAAAGCAGCACCCCCAGGTGCCTCCAGCATATGTGACTGGCTCATGAGAAAAGGGTAGGGCAGCTCCCAAGGGCAGATAGGAGCAGCTCCTAAACTGGTTGTTTTGAAAATCTTTTTTCTTTCCCGTTTGGTGCAGGAGTCTCTCAGCAGCTCTCTGGCAGCTCCACAAGTCTGTGCCAGGTACCAGGAACCCTGGAGACCCAGAGCCAGTGGCAGGTTCCAGCGGCTGTTGCCCACTTGCAAGACGGTTAAGCTGGACACTGCAGCATGGGAAGGCCCAATGCCAGTTCTGGTTTGTGCCATTTGAATGCAGGTGGTTGGTGGTGCCCTGTGCACCTCCACCAGCTACCAAAGGCTTCAAGGATCTTGACTGGTTCCCTGTCACAGGGAATGTGGCAGTGCAGGTGCTGAGGCCAGAGACATAACCTCTCCTGCATGCCGATCTATACGCACACACACAGTCTGCTGAGGTGTTCCGGGAGCCCTCTGGCGGGTCGGTGCTTCTCTGCTCCCCATCATGGGAGTGTAGGGGTGCCAATGTTCGCACTGTAGTGGACACTCTCTTGGAGATGCTGATCCGCACCCATATGCAGTGCCTGCTGCTGGTCCCTCCTCAGTAGCTATGCTGGCCACCTGAGCTGGCTCACGACTTGAACGTTTGTTTTCCCCAATCGATGAGGCCACTTGGGTTGTGCCAGAGAAGTTACAGTACTCCCTCACAAAGCCGTCTCTGCAGAAGTCTTCTCTACCTGCTGATCTGATTTGTATCACCTCATATTATGTACAGCTCCATCCTCCTTCCGTGGAGCTCCATTGAATATTTCTTTCATGCCCATTCACCTTCACAACCTTTTTGTACTGCAAGCATACTGAATGCCTTCTGAAGCAAACTGTGTACCCCACAGCTTCACCCCTTTCCAAGTGCAGGGTGTGATTCTTCCATTCTTCGTTGAGAAAATGTGTAAAGCTTCCCAGAATCACAGAATGGTTGAGGTTGGAAGGGACCTCTGGAGATCGTCTAGTCCAACCCCTCTGCTCAAGCAGGGACACCTACAGCACATTGCACAGGATTGTGTCCAGAAACCTTTTGAATATCTCCAGGGATGGAGACTCAACAGCCTCTCTGGGCAACCTGTTCCAGTGCTCTGTCACCCTCACAGTCAGGAAGTTTTTCCTCATGTTCAGATGGAAGCGTCTGTGTTTCAGTTTGTGCCCATTGTCTCGCGTCCTGTCACTGGGCACCACTGAAAAGAGTCTGGCTCCATCCTCTTGACACCCTCCCTTCAGATACTTGTACACGTTGATAAGATCTCCTCTCAGCCTTCTCTTCTCCAAGCTAAACAGGCCCAGCTCTCTCAGCCTTTCCTCATGAGAGATGCTCCAGTCCCCTAATCATCTTTGTAGTTTTTCACTGGACTTGCTCCAGTAGTGCCACATCCCTCTTGCACTGGGGAGCCCAGAACTGGACACAGGAGTCCAGCTGTGGCTTCAGCAGGGCTGAATAGAGGGAAAGGATCACCTCCCTCTACCTGCTGGCAATGCTTCCTGCTCCTATGATGCTCAGGATACCATTGGCCACCTTTGCCACCAGGCACATTGCTGGCTCACAGTCCACCAGCACTCCCAGGTCCTTCTCTGCAGAGCTGCTTTCTAGCAGGTCAACCCCCAGCCTGTCCTGGTGCATGGGTTATTCCTCCCTAGGGGCAGGACCCTGCACTTGCCTTTGTTGAACTTCAGGAGGTTCCTCTCTGCATATCTCTCCAGCCTGTCAAGGTCCCTCTGAATGGCAGCGTTGCACCTTGTGAAGGCAATGCCAATGTTATCAGTATGACCAATACAAGGCATGGTTCCCCATCCTGAAGTACACATCTAAAATGGGTCAGACAAAAGGTGGTCTCAGAACTGAAAACCCACCCCTTGAGTCCTCAGATGTCATGGACACTGCTGATTTCCCTCTCTAGAGAGTGTCAGAGGCTGGACCCACTTCTGTGGAGAGAAGTCTTGCCCTGAAGCCTCAGGCCTGGGGATATCTCAGATGCTTCTTCTTGGCAGCCAACTCAGTGCCTGTTTTAGTATATTTGGTGCTTTTCCACGACTATTCCCCCCCTTCCCCCAAATCATGAAAATGCAAGCATTTCATAAAAGATAGTCAGAAAGACCCTTATTAGAACCAATAGCAAACTGTCCCCTCCTAAGATCTCTGGAGGAAGCCAGAAAGGTTGTAATAAGCACCAGAAAATGCCAGGAAGCCCAAGGCTTCTTCTGAAGGGCCACTGGGTCACAGCTGAGAGGCAGTGTTTGCCACTGTGTAGGGCTGGGATAGGAAAAGAGCTGTGTGCATGTAGGAATGTGGCTGGTACAGGCAGGATGGAGAGCACAGAGCATACGGTGGTCATGTTTAAGAAGAAGGATGTGCAGTTCACTGCTGGGATATAGTATGAATTTGAGGACACAAGCAAGTTTGGGACTGGGATATCTTAGGTGACTGAGGAGCATTAGCAGCACTTTGAAAGAACCCAAATGGCTTGTTGGGGAGCTCAGACATCAGCAAATTGCAGAAGCCGATAGCTTTGTTTTTCAGGCAACACCCAATGGGCATGGAGACAGTGCTGTAAAGTGAGGGAGACCTGGAGTGAAAAAAGTCAAAGTAAGGTGAGCAACTGGGACAATCGCCTTGGTCATCCATACTGGCTCACCAATCTCATTCTTGTCCTTCCTGTGTTTAGGAATGACTTCCATGAACATTTGCTCCAAAACCTTCCCAGGAATTGAGGTAAGGCTGACAGGCCTATAGTTCCCTGGATCTCCCTTGATGCCCTTCTTTCAAACAGGGATGACATGGGCCTTTTAGCAAGCATCAGGAACCTTCCTGATCACTCTTGTCTTTCCAAGATGATTGAGGGTGGGCTTGCAATGACATCAGCCAGCTGTCCAGCACATGCAGAGCCATCACGTCTGGTCCCATGGGATTGGCACATATGCCTCCTTTCACAATCCCCTTGGCTCCTTCATAGTCGAGGATGCTACATCAAGGGGAAAGAAGACAGACAAGCAGAGAGTTATGCAACAGATTCCCAGATCAAGTCACTAACAAGCAGCTAACTTCGTCCATCTGTGCAGCCCTCCCTTTCATGCTCTCTCAGCTGCCTCCCCTGCCTCCTTCCCCATACCATAAGGAGTTTGGAGCTCCCCACTGCCCATATCCACTCACACACAACCCCCTGTTCCCCAAAGCCTTCCCCTGCAGTGGTCAGTAGAGAAGAAACACCAAGCCAGAAAGGGAAAGGCTTGGGGACTTTCCTCCTTCTGTGGCCTTCCAGACATTGGCACAGAGTCTTCATTCAGCATCTGTATGGGAAAGTGCGGAAGAATGTCGAGGAGATAGGCGATGGAAGCTAGCCAGACCGTTCCGTGGGAAAAGGAGCATCAACAGGACATGTTGACCCATAGCCATGTAGCTGGGCCTATGCCAGTGTGGTGTGCACCTGGGCTTTGACTCGAGATTAGCGATGAGCTCAATGTGCCCACTGCGCATGTGTGTAGTACACAAAACCCACGTATAGTGCCCCCCCGGTGTTCCTCGCCATGGACCGACGCTCAGCGGTGCCAGGGACTTTCCCGCTCCTTTATTGCCTCGATCAGGAAATCGCTGGGGAACCCCCGCTCAGACGCAGAGGTAATAAATGCTCAGCATTGACCTTAGTGTGCCTTGTGTTTGTGTATCTGTTCCTGCCGGGAGTACAGGCGTCGCCCCCGCCGGACCCTTACAGCATCCTACTCTCACTGACTTCCACAGAAAAAAAAAGGAAAAAAAAACCAAAGAGGCAATGGCCAAGTTACCATTCTGTGATTGAACACGAGGCTTCATTTGGAAGGCTTTCTTCCCTTCTTCTCATACTCATATTCCATACTCATGCTCATACTGTCTGGTCTGTGGTCTCAACCGTGAGGACTCCTGACGGAGTCATGAAGGGATTTTCTTGTGGGAATTCCTTTTCTACCTGAAAGAAAATAAAGGTGTGTGTGTGTGGCAGGACTGCAAAGCAAACTTCTCCCAGGCCACTTGCAGCACCATTACATTCTCTCCCCAAGACCCACTACTCCCTCCTCCACCTCACAGCACCCCACTCTAGCTCCTTCAGCAGCCTTTCAGCAGCCTTTCGGCAGTGAACTGATGTGTCCCTGCTGAATATGACAACAATCACAGCTGTGACATCCCGGCGCACCTGCTGCAGGGCTGCAGCTGGACACAGCCAACCCTGACAGCACTAGCTCAGAGCCACCCCAAAGGCCATCAATGCCAAAGGGAGCAAGGACCAGAAGATGTTTTGGAGCTATGCCCATAAGGGATCACTGATATCTCTCATCAGAGCCCATGGGATTGTGGGTGTTGAACATCTGGCCCAATGAACTATCGGAAGCCAACACCTCTTCATTGAGTTTGTTTCAGGAAAATGAATTGTCCCAAGCTTGAAAACAGGTATGCAGGCTGCCTGACAAGCTCAGAGGACTTTTCATCTTGTTGAGGTTTGGCCCCCTTCTCCATCTGAAGCAAGGTAGGGGCATTTGGCTTTTTAAAGCACAGTTTCCCAAGACCGCTCTTTCTGGTATTTCAGTGGATGTTCTGGATGGCCTGGGAATCTCACATGGACAAAGGAATGAAATATATGGGAAGGAAAGATAGAGGAAAAAAGTGTGTTCCCAGAAAGCAGGACTTTGTCATAAATATGCACTCCAGATTAGAACACCTCTTTCTTGCAGAGCTCAAGCTTAATGCCACCTTCTTAGTACATGGGAAATCAAATGTTTCCTGTTCCTATCAAGAGGCTCTAAACGCAGCCACATTCACAGCTAGAAGGAGCCACTGGAGGTTTCTGCCACAGCTGTCCTTGGAGCAGAAGGAAAGAATCACTGGGGACATGTAGAACTGGCATCTTAGCCACTAACGCTGACACACAGAACCTGTACATAAACAATTGGAAATCAGTGCTGGATCAAATTAACAATGATAATTAGGTGAACCTGGTCCTCTTCTCTGGTTCACAAACCTGAAACCTCTGAATTGCAGAAATGAGAAGGAATTAACCTTAAGTGTGGAAATGTACCTTAACCGCAAGGGCCCTCATCTGCTGTAGTGCTTTGTTTGCCACCACTCAGATGAGCACTTAACACTTTCAGTGTGGTGATCCTGGAGAAAATCAAAACCTGTGCACTGGCGACCAAAGACCGTGCTTTGAAAAAGGCAAAGGACCACTGTAGGAACATTTATCCCCATCAGCTGCTCTACGCCATCCTACAGTAGGATTTTGTTTGTCAAACGTGGACCACTCCAAGCAACCCAAATTGTTTCAAAGGGAGAAATTAACACCCTTCCTAGAGCCCTACCTACAAAGAACTCCAGGAAAGTGCTGGAGGCTGTGATCAGCTTCCCAGACTATGGCATTCCCAGCTTGGCATCTCCGTCAAACCTCACACACAGCAGTGCCCTTGTGGCTGCCTCTGCACCCCTGAAGTGCTGCAGCATTGGGAATCAGAACGGAGAGCTGAGCCAACACTGAGGAGCGCTGCCAGGACTGAATCGGAGATGCCAGAGCAGGGCCCCAGCCTGGAGCACAGCATCCCCCCTCTGCCATGGAATGCCCTCTGGGCTGGCTGGATGTGAGGGCATAAGTACAAGTAGACTGTGAACGTATAAGTAGACTGTGAGCTCTTTGAAAGTATGGGGTCAGCACAGCTGGCTCATGAATTGCTCCAGCTCTCGGGTGAGGTGGTGTAGACTTACAGCAGTACCAGAGCAAGGGAAATCTCTCACTCACATGCAAAGTGCTTTAATGTGCTACAAGAAATACAGCTGAGAAGGGCTGGGAGCAGGCAGAAGCTAGTCTGGCCTCCAAAGTACCTTTGCACACTGTAAAAAGCATCTGTGCTGGAGTTTTGTTCTTGATCAAGAGACCAAAAAACCCCTTTACCTCCTTCAGCATACCCCAAGAGGTTCTCAGGAGCCCTCTAAATGTGCAGCACTGCATAAAGATCTGGCTGTGGGAGGATATAATGCCCCATTCTCTCTCGGTACTTTTTTTAGCCTACCACAAATTAGGAGCAGTGGGAGGCCGCTGAACTTTAATCATTTGCCCATCAGACAGGTTCTCTTCCCGCTGATTTCCTTTGGGTAGCAAAAGAAGGCCGCTGGTTGTGAGGGCAGTATTCTTTGTTTTCTTATGTCTCTTGATGAAGGAGGCTGTTTTGCAAGAGCTAAGCACTAACTTTGGTCAGCTACCTCAGTCTAAAAGCATGCAAGCAAAACCCCACTATGGTCCTTGGCAATTTGTCACAGGAGGAATATGTGCAATGCTTTTGCCCCAGAGAGGAGTTTGCCTGTGGCCCAGAGGACAAGGACTGTGAGCTTCCTCAGCTGATGCTACAGTACCATCATCTATCGACATAGCATGCGCCTATCTGCTCTTTTCCCTGATGGCAGTGGAGACTTGGGAGTTTCTATCTCTCCTTGCTCCTTGTTCCAAATCATAAGCTGCACCCAAAGTCATGCTAACACATTTGTGCAGCCATATGGAAAATAGATAAGTAGATGTATCTAGGCTAAAAGTATCATTTGATTCAGACACCCTGCTGAAAATGGGCAAAGAGCTCCGATCTGCCTTCACCTGCTTATTTTGCAACATCCTGCGTAAAGAAAAGATCTGTCCTGCTGCATACAGGGAAAGAGAGGCAGTAGGGTTTGGGCTAAAAATAGCTGTCTGCACAAAACCTGTACATCCATGAAATCCTTATCTGAATGAGGACAAGTTTGAAACTCTCAAAATCAGGCTAACTACAGAGGCCAGAAGAGGAAACTGAATAAGAAGTCTTGTGTTTGCTAAAGCATTAACTTCTTCTAGGAGTACGTAGGGTGAAGGGATAATTTTCCTTTGAATGGAAGAAGTGTTCCTGCAAAATACACTTAGGCTGCTTAGATGAAGAGCCCAAAGGAGCTGGGTCCTTAGAGCACAGCAATCTAGAATATCCTTGGCATTTCTATTTCAAAACTTGTCCTCTGATAAATGAGCTTAAAGCATCCCTCAAAGAACTTGTTGTGGATGAGAGCCAGTGCCATTGTTTGATTTCACCTCAGTGCTAAGGGTGCAGAGAAGTCAAAAGCTGAAGATACATGCCCAGAGAACACCCTGGAGGGAGGGGATAGGGACAGACAGTACACAGGGATTGGCAGCCTTCCGTTCACTCCCAACAGTGTCACTTGTCTTGGGAATCAATCTGCCGCCTGCGTAGCTTTCTCAAAGCATTTTTCAGGTCCTCATTCCTAAAGGTATAGATAATGGGGTTCATCAGAGGGGTAATGGCCGTGAAGAAAACTGACACGACTTTGTCTGCAGCTAAACTCTTGGCTGGCCTGAGATAGATGAAAATGCAGTGTCCCAGGAAAAGTGTCACCACTGTCAGGTGAGCAGCACAGGTAGATAATGCCTTGTGTTGCCCTTCCGAGAGATGGTTCCTTAGTGAGACCAAAATGACCACATAGGAAGTCACCAGCACCAGGAAGCAGACCACAGAGACGAGGCCTGAGGTAGCGACAAGGAACATTTCTAAGACATGGGTGTTTGTGCAGGCCAACTTAATGATCAAAGGGGCATCACAAAAGAAGTTGTCAATGGCACTGGGACCACAGTATGGGAGATTGAGGGTCAGGGCAGTGAGGGACACAGAATGCATCAGCCCTCCCATCCACATGACCGTGGCCAGCTGGAGGCACATCTTCCGGCTCATGATGGTGCCATAATGCATGGGGTTGCAGATGGCTATGCAGCGATCATAGGCCATGATGGTGAGGAGAAAGATCTCTGTGCAGGCAAAGAGGTGGAGGAAGAACATCTGTGCCTCACACCCCTCAGAAGAGATGCTCTTCTTGTCCACCAGGAAGTCAGCCAGCATCTTGGGCATCACCACTGAGGAGGGGCAGATGTCAATGACAGAGAGGTTGCTGAGGAAGAAGTACATGGGACTGTGCAGACGCTGGTCATGTGCAATCGTGAAGATGATGAGAATGTTGCTCAAAATAATCAGCATGTAGATGACCACGAAGAAGGTGAAGAGGGCCAGCTCTACAGCATGGTTGGTGGTGAGGCCCAAGAGGAAGAACTCACTCCCTGTAGTGTGATTCTGCCACACCGTGTTTACTGCTGCGTTGCACCCAGGAGAAAGAACACGGAGAAAGGAGAATTAAATTTATGGTATGAGAGGACAGAACATGATGACAATCATACAAACTTGAGCTATATGGAGGAATAAAGGCAGAACAGCCTAACAGTTTCACCCAAAAGGTGATGCCTAATATTAGCAGAAGTATTCAAGCTTGAAGGACAAGCAAGTACTGGAACAGGTTTCCAAAGGAGACTGTGGGATTTCTTCAGTTTCCAGACAATGCAATGCAAGCTGACTTACTTCTCTGACTTACTCAGGAGCTATCAGGTTGCAGGAAGATTTGCCTCCTGGCAGAATGTACCTCAGGATCCATCTTTCCTGATTCCAGGTGTCTCGTTTAAGCTACCTGTCTGCAACTGTCAGACATAAAAGGGATGAATCTGTGCCTGCAGTTATTCCTCTTCCTTCACTGTAGAGGAAACCAAATGATTAGTGGAAGACTTCTGTGTTGGGCATTGCAGTTTAGTGAGATGACATCTGAATAGACTTCAGGGAAGTCACTGCTAACTTCTTCATAGATCTCATAGACTGGGGATTTAGGCTTTCACTAAAAGATCATTTTTAAGACCCTAGATACTTGTTGCTGCTGTTTGCTAAGTCTTGCCTGGTTTTCCAACCTCCTCCCAAAAGTAAGAATAGCCAGCACAGTCTCCAAATGTGGTATGACACCACCTTTTCCTGCTAGGTAGCTGTCTGCAAATTCATTTGAGTGTGACATTCACTTCCCCAGCTGCAACCTTGCTTGGGGAGAACAGATTCACCTGCTTTTCAGTCAGGAGCCAGTCAGAAACCTCAGCTGCTTGATATCTGATGTATTTATGAGGGATCAAGCAATGCAACACCTACAGTCACAAATTCAGTGACCTTGAATAGCTCTGCCCATTCCATATTCCAGTGTTCCTGTGATTGTATTTTCATTTTGAAATGAAAATCTAAAAATTTTGGCAAAATAATCAAAAGTACACATACACAAACACAAAATCTTGTCTTTGGAATAGGAGTGAGATGAGAGGACATCGAATAGGAACCCTGTCCAACAAAGGAGAAAGCTTGTTTACAGCGCATGGTTCAAGGCGGTCATACAACAGAAATAATGATGTGGGAAACGGCAGGACTTCTCAAAGTTCCCCACTGCTAAAATGAAGCCATCTCTGAGTATGAACCCAGAGTTCTTGTATTTGGAAATCAACGTCACTGTGGTTTCCTTGCTGCTGGTACGCTGAGCTTCTGAGAACAGGCCTAACCAAGCACCTGAACGATAGCTACATTTCTAACAGCATGTGGACGCTCCAGAAGTGGCTGAATACCCCCAAAGTGGTCTGCAGCTGCTACAAGTGGAGCCACAAGCCTGTAAAATGTACATTTACATTAGTATTTTTGCCTGTTACAGCTCCCACGACTAACATTTTCATAGGGCTCTAAAGTTGCCAAGGACCTGCACGAGGCTCCTGTCTTCATCTGGAGTCTGCTGAGAGACAAATACTGATGTCTCCAAAGACACCTGGTAGAATCAGATGCCTGATTTCCTCCTGTACTCAAGGTCTTGCAAAAAGGACTGAAAAGCAACCAAACAGAAGTGTTGTTCTCCTTCCAGTCAATGTCTCAGCCCCTTCTCCCTGCAACAAACCCAAAAGCAAACAGAGTAGGGAGGAAAAACCGAGCTTACTTATGTAGTTTCCAGTGGTGTCCGGAAAAAGAATGATTGTGAGTTGAATTCCAGTGTTTTTTCTCCATAAAAGAAAAAGCAATTTTTGGTCTAAAAAATGGAGGTGGATAAACAAATGTCTTCCTTTTGATCGCCATCTGTAAATTCCTCTAGCCAAAGGAATTGATAATTCCTGCAACTGAACAGGCAGGGTTTGCTTTGGTTTGGATTTTTTTTTTTTTTGAGGGGGGGGTCCCTCTAATATACCCAAGTTATCTTGTGCAGATGGTCCCCTCATACTGGAAGATCGTCCTGATATTTAACTAGTTCAAGCCTTTACTTAATAAACAAACAAACAAAGAAAGAAGCAAATAAATAAAATAAAATAAAATAAAATAAAATAAATCTTGATTGGTTACTTCATGAACAATGCAAAAATCAAAATAGAAACTGAACTTCTTGCCTACTTCCAAAGCTTTCCTGCCCCCAAATCAGAAGTTGAAGCTTAACGCTGACAGGATAAACAGGGATGTAGAGGTGACTTACACCTTCAACCCTTCCCCGTAACAGCTAGTTCTGGAGAGCAAGAGCATGTGGTACTCAATCACTCTGAACACCAAATACAGAACCTTTTGTGCTGTGATGAAGTCACAGAGAACTGATAAAGCTTGGGCTGCGTGCTTGTCTGAAAGACAGATTTGGGACTCAAGAAATGTTAAATGCATGCCTTACTAGAGAGTCACAAAGGGATTTGTTAAATCATCCTAGGTTGTTGACAGTATAAGCTTTGGAAGAGATTTAATAAGTCCCTTGGGAGCAGAGCTGTGGGTCCAGTTAGTCACCCAGAAAACCTGTGTGGCTATAGTAGCTCACACAATTGTTCAAAGTCCATTTCAATGGCCTCTGGAGACAAAGAACAAATGTTCACCCATGCCACATAACTCGCTTTGCCTTCTTAAAGGTGTTCTTGGTGAACTAACACCAAGTTTACGCACTGGGAGAGCAGAATACAGCCCATGAGCTCTGCCCAAATGACTTGGACTTAGGAAAGGGATCACAAACTCAGTGTGGAAGAAGGCCTCTGAATAAGAGCTGCCATGCTGAAAATCTGCACACTGCAACGAGTGCAAACTGAGTGATCAAAAGCGCCGATGGAGAACTGACAAAGGATTGCAGCTTCAGGCGTTCATCTTAAGGGATTTTCCTTAAAAAGAGAGAACTATTAATAAACAATATGCCTAATGAATGGCATTCAAGCATTATGTTTCTTATCTCCTTGCAACAGTGACAAAAAGTCAAGTATGGGCAGGATTATTTTCTCCGGTTCTTCATTTGCATCTTTAGCTGCTCTGTCAGCAAGAACTATGGATGTTTAGAACAGCTTGAGAACAGTGTGGGGAAAAAAGGGGATAATCAAGCAAAGGAATTAACCAAGCCTCAGCTTCCTAAAATCTTATCTCAAAATGAAAACTTGCACATTGCTCTGAATACACTTCCAAAAAAAAAAAAAAGGGTAGAAAGTGATGTCTTTTGTATGGTAGCTTAATCTTGGAAGAAACCCCCTTTTTTTTACGTTTCCTGGTGAGGCAAGAGAGTTCAAACACAGGCTGATAAGCATGGCCTAAAAGTTACAAAGTGAAGTACCAGGATTATCTGCACAGAAAGAGGTTAGGTGCTGATTTGTCACAATGAAATTTACCTATTACTGATAAAGCTGGAAAAAACCAGCACCTGACCCTGGAAAGTGCAGCTGCTTTTGCTCTAGCTTTTATTTCTCCTCTGTGGCTACTTTTCTCCCAATTAGCTTGGGGAGTGCCCACCTCATGTACTCATTTCCCAGGATGCAGATTATGGGATTTAGCAGGAGGTGACGGCTGTGTTAGGAAGACTGATATCACAGTGCCCTCAGTGAAGCTGGTGCAAGGGCAGGAGTAAATGAAGATGCAGTATCCCAGGAAGAGCATTACAACCATGAGCCTGATGGCAGAAGCACTGAGGGCCTCATGCACACCTTTGCACAGATGTTTCTGTAGCAAGACTAGGAGGATGCCATAAGAGGCCAGTGGGACCATGAAGCAAGCCTAGATGAGCCCAGAGCTGGAGATTTTCAGCATCTCAATAATGTAGGCATTCGTGCAAGCCGCCTTGATCACTGGCAGCACATCACAGACCAAGCTGTCAAATTCTGTGAAGCAGGGCAGCTTGATCATAATTCCAGTCAGGCCACAGGGGATCCCTGTCCCCACGCACACAGCCCCAGCCAGCTGTAGGTGTACTCTCGCATGAGTGTGGGATGATAGTGCATAGGGTTGCAGATGGCCCTGCAGCAGTCATAGGCTGTTGCAGCAAGGAGGCAGATCTCTGTACAGACAGAGATGAAGGAAGAACATCTGGGCCACACATCCTTCCAAAGAGATGATCTTCTCTGCACAGAAGAGGTCACCCAACATTTCAGGCTCTGTAACAGACAAATGGTGGATCTGCGGGAAAAAAGGGTTGCTGAGGAAGAGGCATGTGGCTGTGAGAAAGTATCAGTCATGGTCAACGGACAGCATTACAAGGAGGTTGTCAGGCAGAGTCATGAGATGGAGGGGCAGAAACACCACAGAGAGGATCATTTGTGCCTCTGAGCTGGAGGGCAGTCCCCAAAGGATGAACTCTCTCACTGTGGTCTCACTCAGTGTCACTTCTGCCATGCTTTTGGTCATGACAGAGGGAAGGAAATTTTTCACAGAAACATCTTTTTTCTTTCTTCTTTTTTTCTTTTTCCAGGGGGTGGGGTGAGGGTGTTAGTCCTTGAGATCTATTTTGATCCTCTCATATTGCTACCAGAAATTAGAAAATAAAGGGATGGAGAGACCTGCTGAGTGAGATTTATGCCTCCCAATTTATACCTCACTATAGACTCACTAACTGTGAAAAGACACTAAGATCATTAGCTGAAGTAACCAGCGCATTTATATTGGCTCTTAAAGCCCAGCCTTTTTACTTTCCTTTACCCTGGACATGCTGAGTCCTTCTTGGAACCCTGCTACATTTTTGTTCATAGGCCGTCTTGTGTTAGTGAACTCCATAACTCTATAGCAAAGGCTATTAATTCAGGAGCAAAGTTTAGTTGTCAATGTTTTTTTGTAGCCTACTACACAAGAAACCCTTACTCTTTTCCACATAAAAGCCCGAAGTTATAAAATAAAGAGTTATACTTCTTATAGTAAGCTTCATTTTTAATAGGGCATACCTGCTAGTAAGACTTAAGGAAATAAATCTATTTACTTACTTATATATATATATATATATATATATACATTTATTTATTTATTTATTTATCAAGGGAAAAAAAAGTATAGGGATAGCTTGATCAAAGCCTCTAATTGCCTTCAGGGAGATCAGGAGGCTTTTTGATGTAGCAAAGGTATTCACCTGGTCAGTGAGGCAGCAGTGGTTACAAAGCATGCATTTTCAATAGACTAATTGTCAGATGGAGTAGTTTACAAAAGGCAGTGATGGATAATCCATCACTGAGAAATAACACAAGAAAGTAACAACAACAACAATAAAGAAACCCAAACCACAGGACTGAATGTTCTTCTTGAAAAACCTGCTTGATTTGCAATACAAGTTGAATTCAGCCCTGTGTTCACTAGAAGATCAAAGCAGGTGACACATTTATAATGAAACCAGCTAAGGGTCAGTATTCTATTAATAAAGTGGGATATTTGCAATCATGTTGGTGGTGTTAGGCTGAATTACACTGGGCTGACAGGCGGAATAGTAAAATTGAAACAATACACTGCATCAGTTTTCCTTTATAAAAATTCCTGTGAAAACAGCACCCAAAGAAGCAGCACCCTAAGTGCAATCACTCAGAACAGTTCCTCTCATCTCGTGGGAACTGGGGCTTTTAAACTGAAGCACAGAGACCATTACTGAGATATTCAAGTTCTTACAGACGCAGGCACACATCCTGTGACAGTCCCTCCAACACCTGAGTGACTGCTTGGGAGAGTTACTGAACCGCTGCAAAACATTGTGGTGGAGCTTCCACACCCATGCCAGAAAGCTGGAATGTGTGAATACTCTCAGGTCAGACGCTTTTAGTACATAGACACCAGGAACAGGCTGATCAGTACTGTCAAATTACTATTGTGTGTCGAATGTATAAATGTTTGCATACTGTGGTAGTCATTTAAGTTACATAGTAGCATTTTTTTATATATATATAATTAAACTGTAGATGTGTAATTTACAAGTTTAGGAGTGTGTGTATTGCTTCCCATATCCTAAATTGAACCATAGCTCAGCTGGTCTGGGCCATTTCCTCGAGCTACATTATCACATTAATTGCCATAGACAGAACGATACAGACTTAGCAATGGATACACTGATTGAATAGGCTTTATCTATGGAATGATTAGAAAAGGCCACTCACTTTCCCTCACCCTAGATGGGACGAGACCTGAGCAGCTGCTAACTGGCAGAAACTGAATGAAATTCAAAAGCAAGTAGAGACCTCTGAGGACTGTTAATAGCTCCGGGGTGAGGAGCAGGGGGTGCCAGTTCTTCACCATGATATTGTTAAGCCTCTTGTAATCTATACAGGGCCGTAGTCTTCCTCTTCTCCTCCTGCATGAGGAGCCAGGAGGAGAGGTAGATAAACCACTGTGCCAGATTGTCCTTGAGGTATTCTTTGAGGGCTGCTAATTCAGGGTGGCAAGGCACCTCCTTTCTTGGGATCAGGTCAATGTGGCAGTCATATGTGTCATAGAGTGGTAGCGTTTCTTCCACATTCTTCTCAAAGACATTTGTAAAGTTACTCATAGTGTTTTGGAGGGAGTAGGGCAGAGACTGAGGCAGAGGCAGAGTTACAGTCCTGGAGCCTGGGTGATTCAGGGCGGCAGGCTGTGGGGCTTGGCAGAGCTCTGGTGGTGCAGGGATCTTGGTTCTGAGGCTGTGTGTGGTGAGAACAGAGCCATGGTCTGTAGGTGTCGTACTTGGCCCAGTTAGCGTGCAATTATGCTCCTTGTTTTTTGTCTCCCAGGGGGGTGTTGTAGGGTTCTTGGCACCAATCAAGTCCATGGCTACCATGCAGCCAGGAAACTGCTCACAGAGTGCAAAGCCAGGGACGTGGGAAACTCTGGACCAACTCACATAGGTGCTGTGGTGGGGGACACAGTCATAACATAATCCTATATGTCACACTATGAAGGTTCAACAGTAACAACTGAGACAGTAACATAATAAAAAATATGTTTACTTCCTCACACAACCTCTTGGATTAGTTACATCCATTAAAATAATGCGATTACTAATTTAGAAAGGATAACCCCAAACCATCAGTTACTGTGCTATTAATTGGAAACACTGCTTACCCCAACTTGAAAGCCAGCTTATTCACTCTCCTAGTGAGAGGACTCTCAACCTGCAGGAGTTACCTTAACCCAGCGTCCCAGGAAAAGGGGGGGGGGGGCGGATACTCACGGTCCAGCTGGAGAGGATGATCAGGTCACGTTCCCATCCCCTGCTCAAACTCTCTTAGCTTCCAAGTCTCTTTTTACATGGCTGGGGCTCTGGGCAAACACTGCTTTTGCTGACCTTTGTGAGTTCCACAATCACGGGACTGTTTTTTTTTCTGCTTGGAAAGACCCTGCTAGTGAGGCAAGACCACAATACCTCCATATCGCTTCTTCCCTCCCTGGGGGTCCCTGCAGTTTTGATTCCCCAGACTTATCAGGTGGCACACTTCTTTAGTCCTGTCTATTCTTCTATTCCACAGCCTTGCGCATATCACTCCTTGCACATATCAGTTGACAAACTTCTTCAGTCCTGTTAACTCTTTGCTTGCTCGTCACTACAGCAGGAGAAAGCCTCACAGTCACAGCCCCTGGTATACTCACGGGTGATTCGAACCACCCTGATGTCTGCTGGAAGGGCAGTGCAGCTGGGCACAAGGAATTGTGCAGATTTCTGGAATTCACAGAAGATAATTTCTTGGTGAAGGTGATTGATGAAGTGACTAGGAGAGATGCTTTGTTGGACCTGATACACTGGACCATGGAGGGCATGGCTGCTATTCAGAGGGCCTTGACAGGCTGGAGAAATGGGCTAACAGGAACCTCCTGAAATGAAGGAAAAGCAAATCCTATGGCTCGAATCTGGGTGGAATAACCCCATGCAACAGGGCAGGCTGTGTCCAACTATCTAGTAAGCAGGTCTGCACAGAAAGATCTGGGGATTCTGAAAGACAAGAGCTTGAAAACAAGTCTGCAGTGTGTCACTGCAGCAAAAGAAGGCCAACCACACCTTGGGTGTATTAGTAAGAGTGCAGCCAGCAGGCCCAGAGGGAAGTGATCCTTACCCTCTCTTTAGTACTTGTGAGAATACCTCTAGAGCATTGTGTCCAGTTTTGGACTCCCCAGTACATGAAGGACGTTGACATACTGGAGCAAGTCCAGTGGAGGCTCTCAAGATGCTCAGGGGACTTGAGCACATGATGTACAAGGAGATGGTGAGGAAACTGGGCTTGGTCAGCCTTAGGAGGAGAAGGCTAATGCGACACCTTTTTGCTCTCTACAACTACATGATCAGCGGATACAGAGAAGACAAAGCCAGGCTCATCTCAGATGTGCACAGTGATAGTGCAAGAGGTAAGGGACACAAGTTGGAACATGGGAAATTCTTTCTAGACATATGTTTTTATTTAATTTGTTATTGCTGTTATTATTATTTACCATGAGAGTGGTCAAGTACTGGAAGAAGTTCCCCAGAAAGGTCATGGAATCTCCATCCTCGGAGGTGTTCAGGACTTAACCAGACAAATCCCTAACAACTTCATCTTCTTAGACCTGCTTTGAGGAGGGGTTTAGACTAGATGACCTCTGGGGATCTCTTCCAATTATCCTATGATTCTAAGATTACTAATGCTTTGAATCAATAACAGCCTCTTCTACTATTTTGTGTGTAGAACACCAAAGTGTTAACACTGCTGTAACGTAAGTTATGTGGTAGCTAAATGCTCAAAAAGAAGAAGGTATTTATTTTCTCCAGTCTTAGATGGGAGATTCATCCATCCCAAATCAGATTTCTAGCGTATAGATATCTATACCAAAGCTTGCATTGCCTTTGTGCAGGTAATGGATAGAATTGGTCATATCTCAGGTGTGATTCATCTCCTGAGGTAGGGGTGGGCTTTACAACCAGGTTCACCTATCTGCATTTCTGTGTCTACAGGATATGTGTGCACATGTGAGCTATCCCTCCAAAGCTCCTGTTACAGTACATGGAAATCTATGGCTCAATTTATTTGTCCACACATAGGAATCTTGTACCACCAGGGAGGCCCCCAGGTCTTCTGTCTGACCTCCACTTTCTGCTCCACAAGCCAAGGGTCTGCCTTGTGTTGTACTTACCAGCCCCTGGAGATACTGTATGGCATCTCAGGTGTCACAAGAAAAGTGTGTCTAGGCAGGCGGCAAGTGCTCTTTCATTTGTAAAATGAACCTGAAACAACAACACCAGCTGTGGATGTCCGTACTGGAGATGTCTGAAGGTAAGGGAGATGGACCCTTTAGGAGTCAGTCTCCTGACTCCTGCTGGAGTGAGGGTCTGCTCTTCTGAACCTAAATCATAAAAACCCTTCCTGCAGTAAGTGCAAAAGGAGAAACACCTTGAGGACAATTCACACTCTTCCGTCACCCACATCAAATACCTCTTTTAAAATGAGTCTTAAAAGAGGGCAGAATTTTTTCCTCTTTAGTTTTGTTCTTCACTGAATGAAACACACCACAGTGTGTTTCAAATACAGAATACATGTAGAACCACTCCCATTAATGCTTTTTTCCTGATTTTTAATCTGTTATTCATTTTTCTTGGTGCAATTCATGACAAAAAATGAAGGAGGACATTAAAACCAGGTCAGGAGAATCATCCTACTGGCATTTGGAAACCTTTACAAATGTCAATACCGCTCTTTCTAGTCTTCCTCATGATTTACATTGTGACCATGTCTGGGAACATCCTCATCACTGTGCTGTTTGTGGCTGATTTGCACTTTCATAACCCATGTACTTCTGCTTGGGAAATCTGCCAATGTTCCACTGTCATGCCCAAGACACTGGCCAGTTTCCTGAGTGGAGAAGAAAAAAATCAATGTTTTTGACTCAGAATTATATTTTTTAGTTTTTTACCGGGTGCAAAATCTTACTGCCTGTTGGCAAGGTCTTTGTGATTTGGATTAGCAAAGAGGCAAAGGATTTTACTATGAAGCTTGCATGAGTGAACAATGCTGCTTCAACTAGTAACTGTGTCTTGGCCATGTGGTTCTTTAGATATTGACATAATGGTATCTCCAATGCAAAAGTCAACTTTCTGCGCCCCACCCCCTTACAAAATTGTAATTTTGTTGAGGAATGTTATAAAGCCGCTGCCTCCAGCGGGCTCTGGGACCCAAGGATTCCTGTCTGGGCACTGGAGCCCAGCCTGGTGCACAGAGGGGAGGCCTCTCCAGCCCAAGCACAGCTGCTGCTCTCCTCTTTGCAAATTCAACCAGTAGTGAGGCTGAGTGTTTATCTCACACACACACACACACACACACACAGAGCAGACTAAGGGAAAATGCAAGCACTCTGTCCCCCTCCCCCCGCAGCTATTGCCAAGGTACACGGGTACTATGACCTGTGATCCTCGCTCCAGCTGCTGACACTGAGACCCTCACTCCACTCACCCTGGCCACCCTCAGTAGCTGATATTTGAGTACACTGGCCCAACAACCCATGGTCCTGCTCCGGTGACTGATGCTAGGACCCTCTCTTGCTGCAGTTACTGTCACCACAGTCACAAGAGCCATTATCACCTGAGGTCTGACTCCAGTTTCTGGGCCCAGTCCACTCACCCTTGTCTCTCCACCTAGATCTTACAGCACTCACAAATGGGATATGAAGACTCGAACTGCAAGAGAAACCTTGAGTCCTGGTTAAGGTGGATTGGAAAGGCACCATTAAAACCACTGCAGAAGGTCAATATCTTGAAGGGTTAAACAATCACAAAGTCAATCTATCTCATAGACCATGGTGTACCTCCACAGGCTTGACCTGCGTATTCAGTCAGCAGCTAAAGGCTCGTTACATCTTCCTGCCTGTGCCTGTGATTCCACGTTCTACCCAAATACTAAAGACAGTGTCTTGGGGATCACTCAGCTGGCTGGTTTGATCCCAGATGTGCAGGCTGGTACACTGCATAGAATTACCCACTCCCAATATAGCATTATTTGATCTGCAGAGCTAAAGGAAGGTATTGATAAAGATTTTGAGAGACTGTGGGTGGCAGCTGAGTGTAGCAAACATGAGAGACCATCAGTTTTGGATAAAACAGTGATCAAAGTGATCCCAGTCACACGTGAAGAGGGCGAGGTGGTCTTAGAATGGGAGATCCCTCTCCAAAAAGTTATCTTCCCAAGTCTACAGAATTGGAGGAAGGAGGAATTTGTGAAATGGTCCGAGCTACATTGTCAAGGTTGTGGTATTTCAAGCTTTGGAAATGACACTATCAGTAATGCTGGGCAGTAAAGTCATAGAGGCATTCCCCATAGGAAGCTTGTAACTGTGTTGTAATTATGAGCCAGTGTAAATGCTACCAGGGAATTCCTGGCTAGAGGAACAGGGGAGACCCTAAAAGAGATCAGCAGGCATTGTTTGGTGGAGAGCAAAACTTGCTCCCATATTGTTGCCCTGCTGTACAGAACGCCCATATTAAGAGACACAATGTATTACACGAGTTTATTGGCAAATGAAGTTGCCTACACAAAGGTGTCTAGTACCATCTTAGAGGCCCTAGGATATCTGACATCCATACAGGGCTGGTAGATCTGGTATAGCGCCTATGGGAGACCTATGCCTTTCTGGAGCAGCAGAGAGACACCAGCTGAGATACCCGGAGTATTTCAAGTGGCATGACATACATGTCTGTATGTGGCCAACTGAATCCCATGGAAAGAAATGAATCCCTCCCTTCTATCAGCTTTAGGATAAGATGAATCATGCCTTGACTTCTCTTGACAGCTCTGACTGGGGGTGGGATTCAGCTGCCGAAAAGAAAAAGAAAAAAAGCAAAATCAAGTGACTTTGCAGCTAAATCACTCGAATAAAGGTGTTTTTATTGAAGTATTACCCCCTGGAGCTGCTAATGCTAATTAGCACTGCTACTGCCCAAGATAGGAGAGATGAGACCATATCCAGTACGTAGGGTGTTTCTGAAGGGACCCAGGCTGTTGGCAGTGAAAAGCAGACTTCTGCACAACACATTCTTGAGCCAAAAGCTCCTCTCATTGCATTGTCCATTGCCTACTACCCCACACAAGCTGCAAAGCAGAACATTTTCTGTGCTAGTAACTCTCTGGAGAAAAGTCTTCTCTTTAGGGCACACTTCACCTCCACATTCCTCAGGGTGTAGATCAAAGGATTGAGGACTGGTGTGACAACATTATACATAAGCGTGGCTATCATTGTCCAGCGGGATGAATTGCCTGAGGAAGGTGGCACATAGTTAAAAATAACAGGGACATAGAATAAGGCCACTACTGTGAGATGGGAGGTGCAAGTGGAGAAGGCTTTCCTCCTTCCCTCCTTGGACTGGACTTTCAGTCGGAGGAAGGAAAAAATGTATAAGTAAGACAAGAGTGTGAAGACAAAGGGGCCTATTGCAATACTCCCTGTGACAATGTTGAGAAGGTTCAGGTTGAGCTGGCTGCTACTGCAGGCCAGTCTCACCAGGGGCTTGATGTCACAGAAGTAGTGCTGGATGTGGCTGGGGCCACAGAAATGGAGCTGGGAGGTCATGACTGTGTGCATCAGAGCATGAAGGAAGCCAGTAGTCCAAGTGGCTACAGCCAGCAGCAGGCAGGCCCGTGGGCTCATGATCAGGGTGTAGCGCAGGGGGTTGCAGATGGCCACAAAGCGGTCATAGGCCATGACAGCCAGGAGGAAAGCTTCGCTGCTTCCCACGAAGTAGGAGAAGTGGAGCTGGCTTAGGCAGCCAGTGTAAGAAATGTCCTGGTGCCCCGAGAGGAACCCAGCCAGCACCTTGGGCACGGTAACTGTGGAGAAGAAAATATCCAGGCAGGAGAGGTTGAAGAGGAAAAAGTACATGGGGGTGTGTAGCCGGGGTTCACATGCCACTACAATCATGATTGCCATATTCCCCAGCAGGGTAGACAGGTACAGGAGTAAGAACAGCATGAACAGGAATTTCTGTAGCCCTTGAACATTGCTCAGGCCAAGGAGGATGAACTTCCTCACCTCTGTCTGGTTATCCATCCCTGCAGGGAAAGACAGAATCACTTGGCAGTAACTTCCTATCTTTCTGTCCTGAGCTGCTATATCCATTTCCCAGCCTCCTCTTCCATAAGATGCATTATCAGCTGATGCTGCCTCATAAATGGAAGAGATCAGATACTGAGTCTGGAAAGGGACATGAAAGAATTCCTTGATTTCCCACCCCAACTGTTTCAACAAATACTGGAACTGTTGTAACCTATGTGGTCAATACTGATGCTGGAAGTGCCACCTGTGTACCAGCTCTCTGAAAGGAATGGCATGTTTGAGAATTGCAAGCAAAGAAAATTATGAGGAAGAAAGACAGGCAGGCAGGCAGGCAGGAAGGTAGGAAGGGAGGAATGAAGGTTGGTTACCTAATGTTTACATGAAGATTGCTCTGAAATCCTGCAGGTTTTCCTTTTCTAAATCAAAGAAGGGTCCTCTAATATGGTTTCTTCATTCCAATTCCTAGCTGAATAAACTGCATTTCTCCCAAAGCTGAAAGAACTATAGCAGTTTAGTGGCTCACATCTAATACACTGCTTTCAAAGAGGATGAGTTCTGGCTGTTCAGTGGAGTCAGAAAACCTAATACAGTACTCTCTGCCACTGAAACAGTATCACGTTTATTTCCAGCAAAGGAAAATTTCTGTCTCTCTGATAACTCCTCTTGGGATCAAGCCTCTGAATCTTATGGGACTTCAGTTCTGAAAACATCAAGGCATAGCATTTCAGGGACACAGAAATCTAATGATGCTGTGGGGAGTTGAACTGATCACTGATAAAATAACAGTTAGTTTCCCTCTTCTTCTAGCCACATCCTGTTAATATTGGTAACGATTATTTGTACAGCAAGCTCTCATAAGCAGGAGGAAGGTGTAGAATCAAAAAAAAAAAAAAAAGAAATGTGCAAGGTTATGACACCTAATTCTCAGAAAGAGTAACAGTTTTAATGGGGAATTTTCCAACAAGTTTGTTACATCTTTTAGAAATTCCCAAGTATAACAAGTTGAATAGGTATCATGGCTTCATTGGACCTGATACAACTACACAGTTGACTTCTGTCTCTGACTTAACATCTTTTGCTCCTTTTATAGTCCTTTCTTTTTCCGTCTTTCTTTTTCCTTCTTTCTCTCTTTCTTTCATTCTATTTACTTCTAAAGATGGAGATATATATATTTTTTAAGACCTCAAATACCTAAAATAGCACCCGATAATGCAATGGTAGACACACACATTCAGGGAGTGTTTTCGGAATATGTATGCTTCAGAGATGAAGCTGATATAAGATCTTGTACCCATGACTCAGTCCATTACCTGAACACTTGTACTGGAACCATTGTTCTCAGTGCTGTTCTGTGCACAGGGTTGCCAAGATGATTAAGGCTATGAAAAGGTTTTAGTATTACTCTGGTGATATCTAAGCATTTCTCTGTAGTTTCTCATTCAAAACTTTAGCATACAACCTCTGATAACATACATGAGACTATTTATGTGTGAATATTTTAGTTATAAGACAGGCACTTGTTGCTAGTCTGTGGTACGAATGGATATGATACGCGTGAAGGCAAACAGGAACTTATTAGAATCATTCAGAAACTCAAATCAGCTCTAGAAGTAGGAATGCAGTGTTGTTTCAGAGGTCCTAGCACCTGAGTGTAATTCAGCTTGACAACCATCAATGCCCTCAGGATGCCAAAGGTGTTTACAGCCCCTGACTCCTGCTGCACATAAGTGCCTGTAAGCGAGCATCTTCACGTGGTGAAGTTTTTCCATTCTCACAATGGCACAGTGCAACAAGACCTCAGTGCCTGGAATACCATCCTGCCAGTCACCTGTGAATGCTTCCATGGACAACAGTGCTGTTACATTGATATGGGCATCCATATCCACTGAGATTGCATTAAGGCTTCCTGGATATCACAATGTGACCGCAAGGCAGGCAAGAGAGGGTCGGATACTGGTGGAAAGAGACACTCAAGGTTCATAAGGGGTTAAACAGGATAGGTTTAATAAAGGACTTACTTACACTACAAGCTGCATGAGAAGCCCTGGGAACTGCAAGGAGGGGTCACTGACGGGAGGCTGCTGGAGGCACAGGTCAGACACATGGGTCAGACATCCAGGCAGGACTCGACTCGTTCCTAAGGGCTCCTTAAATCTGCTAGAACTATTTCCTTAGCTCAGCCGTGCTAACCTTGAGTAGCTCCTGCCTGGGAAGCAGCTAGACGTTGTTGACAAAATGGAATATGCATGCCTGGCCCTGATGGGAATTTGGTCAGTGTGTAGTTCCACATGCTGGGCCTGCTACCACGCACTCTGCCAGTCACTGGCTCCTCGCCACATCTTCCGCAGGTATTCTCACTACACACAAGAATCCTCCCCATGACTTGTATGCCCTTTCTTGTCCTTAGAGAAGAGAGAGAGAGAGAGAGAGAAGAGAAAAGAGAGAGACAGAGTGAGTGATTAAAGGAGTAGCGTCAGGCAGAAAAGTCACTAGTGGGATTTACAGATGAACCGTGTCAATGAAGAAGCAGTGGTTGTGTTGTGTAGCAAGGGGCTGGGAAGGAAGCCGAAGTAAGAGGGAGAATTATGAGAGAGACCAAACATTGGTAAGGAAAGCTGAAGCAGTCTGGTTTCTAAGAACGGACAGGGCTGGCCCAGACCTAGGAAGCAGGGAGGTGGTGTGAGAGGAATGAGGGAGGAAGGTTAGCAGAAAGGACCCACACAAAGCAGGACACATCCTGACATGTTTGCGCCAGCCCAAGAAAAAGCCCTACACCTCCTTCTCCACGCAGAGCAGTGGCTAGCCGTCCTTCTAGGCTTGTGTATATAAAGACCCAGGTCCAGCTACAGGGACGTCAGTGATGACTTCTATGCCATCAGGTATTGCCTCCCTGTAGATGCCTCTTGGGACTCTAGGGTCTTGCAGCAAAAGGATCCACTACTGCTGTCCTCAAGGTGCAAATCTGCACTGTGCTTAGCATCGTCCCCTTCCAGAGCATGGCTGCATTTACCACTGGCCTCAGCCAAGCCAGCCTTTCCAGGAACTTAGAGCACTTTGCTGAAGCACTCACACGGGAAGATGAAGAACATCCGTGATGGTCTTGGAAACCTCTGAGGATGGACACTTCATAACCTCTCTGAGAAACTTGTTCCAATACCTGACTGTTCTCACGTTGAAAAGTTTCTCCTTGTATCCAGTTGGAACCCCTCTGGTTTCAACTTATGACCACTGTCTATCATCCTCCCACCATGCATCACTGTGGAAAGCTTGGCTCTGTTCTTCTCAAGACTTTCCTGAAAGCTCTGGATGACTGTTATCAGGTCCCCCCACTCAAGCTGCCTGTTCTCCAGGATGAACAAGCCTAGTTGCCTCAGCCTCTGCCCATGGGACAGGTATTGCAGCTCCCTGGCCATCTCAGTGCCCCTCTGCTGAATTTGCTCCAGTTGATCAATGCCTTCCTTGTATCAGGGGGTCAAAACTGGGCACAGTATCCTTCATGTGGTCTAACAGGTGTTGAATAAAGGGAAATAATCACTTTCCTTGATCTACTGGCTATGCCCCTCTTCACACAGCCCAGCGTGCTGGTGGCCTTCTGCACTTACTGGCACACTGCTGGCTCTCGTTAAGCTTGCTGTCCACTAGGATCTCCAGGTCCTTCCTCAAAGAGCTGCTGCTCAGTCAGTAAGTCCCCAGCCTGTGCCGTTGCAAGGGGTGCTGCCTTTCCAGGCACAGGACTCTGTGTTTGTCTTTGCTGCATTTCATAAGGTTCCTGTTGGCCCATTCCTCTAGCCTCTCCTGGTCCTTCAGAATGACAGCTCTGCCCTTAAGCATATTGACTGGCTGCCCTTGAGAAGCGTGCATTCCATGACCTCCTCCAGATCACTGATAAAGATGTAAAGGAGGACGGGTCCCCAGATAACCCCCTGCACTACTCCACTCATTACTGGCTTCCAAGTAGAGTACAACCCACTAACCATGACCCTCTGAGTGCCATCATCCAACCAGTTTTTTTAACCAGTTAAGTTGCCCACCTATCCAGACTGTAACGTCCTAACTTGAATACAAGAAGAGACCGTGTTGTGGGAGACAGTGTTGAAAGCCTTGCTAAAGTCAAGGTAGGTGACACCTATTGCTCTTCCTGCATCCATAAATCGAAGCATGTCATCATAGAAGGCTATCAGGTTGGTCAGGCACGATTTATGCTTGGTAAATCCATGCTGATTGTTCCAAACTAACTTGTTATTCTTAATGTGTCTAGAAATGTGTTGCAAGAGGCCTTGTTCCATGATTTTCCCAGGGACTGAAGTTTGAATATTTTTTGCCACAAACTTGTATGAGGGCAGGGCAGGGCATCCCCATTTGTTGGAGGTGAAAAGGAGGATGAGATGTGTGTGGGTGTGAGGGAAATGGGGGGACAAATCTTGTCCTTGTGTATGAGGGGATCGAGCATATTCAGGGGGAGTGTGCTTGTGTGGAGGGAAAAGGGGACCAGGCATGTCCATGGTGGTGGGGTGAATGAGGGTGGGGCATGTCTGTGTGCTAGGGGAATGGTTCATGCCTGTGTGTGAGGGGAGCTGGGACAGCACATGGGTATGTGAGGGGAATGGGGGACAGGGCATTTCTGATGGAGGGCATGGGGCATCCATGTATGAGGAAAATGGGGGACAGAGCATTTCTGAGAGGTAAGATTGAGGAGACAAGGTGTGAGTGGGGAATGGTGGGGCAGGGCTTCCTTGTCGGAGGGATGAGGAGCATGTCAGTGTGTGAGTGGTGCATGTCCTTGTGCAAGGCGGGAGAGAGGGTACATGACTGAGGGGAACGTGGAATGTGTTTGCATGGGGGAATACAGGGACAAGTTGGGGATAGGGGGTTATGGGTGAACTGTGGTGTATCTGGGGATTGTGGCACACTTGTAAGTGAGAGGGGCATGAGGGTTTTGGCATGTTGATGAGGGGCATGGGGAGAAGTATTTGGGGAGCATGTGCATATGGAGGACCAGTCGGGAGCCATGCCAGGACAGTAGGGGTGTGTGAGAGAGACCTGCTGTGGAGAATACAGTATGTTGTGAATGAAAGAGAAGAGGAAGCATGTAAATGGTGGTCCAAGAGAAGATGGGAGGACCTGATATGGGAGGCTGTAGGGATGGGGAGGTGAGGGAACGATTGTGGGGCATATCGGGCTAGGGCAGAAAAAGGTGGGGAGAGGCGTGTGCACACACCGTGTGGGGATGTTTCAGAGTTGTGGCAGAGGAAAGTTTGTGCATGTGTGGGGTGGAGGTCTGCACGCAGGGCTACCCTGCATGGAATAGGTCTGGATTGTCACAGGGGAAGGAGGGCATATTCACGTATGCGCATGTGTCTTCTCACTGCATGGATGTGGTGGGGTTGAAGCAGAGAAGGTGGTTGTGTGCGACAGGGATGTGGGGGCCTCAGGGAGAAGGATGTGTCTTGGTGGATACAACAGGGAAGGAGTGGACCACAGCACACCTTGCCCCTGGATTGGGTTTCCCTCCTCCCTCCCAGTGCCTGACTTTCACTTTCATTTTCTATCTGAGCCTTGTCTCCCAGAAGAGGAGGAGAGAGGCTGGCCAAGGACACAACAGCATAGAAGGCAGGACAGGAGCCAGGGCAGAGCAAAGCTGCTGCAGCCCAGAGAGGTGAAGGTGAGTCCCAGTCCCTCCCCTCCATCCCCCTATGCAAGCAGTTAGGGGCACTCAAGCTGGGGAATGACTTTTTTTCATCCCAGCAAGCTGCAGGTGGGGATAGAAACAAGTCCAAAGTTGCTGCTCTGTGTTTGCCCTGAGATGGAGCAAGGGGAAGAGATGGCTGGGACCCTGTGCTCAACACCCCTAGTCTTTGCATGCAAACCCCTTCTCCTAAGTGCTCAGCCCCTGAGTTTGGACCCCCTTACCCCGTAAGCCATTTGTTTGCGGATTTCCAGCTCAGCTCTCAACTAGCTAAGCTCCCCTAAGCTTCAACCATGTGTCCTAACCTATCCTTTGCTCCCTGCTGGTGCGTCTGTGCCGGGAGCCTCTCTCCCATCCTTCCTCTTGTCCTAGGTCCCTGCCTGCAGCCATTGCTCTGTTCCCCACCCTTGTTGGCACCCTTCTTTAGCCACTCCGCAAACTAGCAAAGTTCAAATCTCTGTTTGTGGCATAGCGTGGAGTGCTGCCCCCATCACCTAACGGAATGTAGCAGAATTGGGCCTTTAAGCCCTGGGCTTTTAGAAGCTGAGCTGACCATTTCTGTTGTGAGACAAATGGGAAGGGGCTTTGCATTTCTGCTCAGTGCCAGCATTGCCTCCATGGCAGCATTTGCAGGAGGACAAGAGGAGGAGGTGGGTCAGAAGGAAGTTGGTGCAAAGAATGTTTTGCTTGGAAAAATGAGGTAGGATGAAAATGAGTGTTCCTGTTTGGACTGTGGGTATCCACACCCTGTTAACCAGCCTGTCTCGCTGTCCCCTCTGCTGGCTGTGTTTGTCATGAGCAAAGGCATCTGGAATCTGCATGGCGCTGCCCATTTGCCTGATTGAGACCACACAGAGGCAGGGGCTGGTGGTGCAGCAGAAGACCCTGCAAGTGCTGTCAGAATTCCCGCAGCCTGTGGTGGTAGTGGCCATAGCAGGGCTGTACTGCACTGGAAAGTCCCACCTCATGAACAGGCTGGCTCGTGAGAGGACAGGTGAGAGAGGTGGTGAACTGCGCAGGTCCCAGCTCTGGATAGCCAGGGTGCCTGGGTTTTCTTGCTCTCTGTCTAACACTGTTGAGCCCCTTGTGTCCTCTCCACAGGTTTCTCCCTGGGCTTCACCGTGCACTTTCACACCAAAGTATCTGGATGTGGTGTGTGCCTCAGCCCTGCTGGCCTGGACACACTCTCGTGCTACCAAACACTGAAGGGCGGGGTGATGTGGAGAAGGTGTGGGAGAAGCAGAGACTGCCTTTTGTGGCGACAGAGCACTTTGTGGAAGCTCTCAAGGGCCCAGCCATGTGGCAGGACTCAGGGTGTTCTCATTGCCTGCACTGGTGTGCCAGGAAGAGACAGAGGCTGTGGGGAAGGAGGCTAGTGCAGAGCTAACTGGGTAAAGTCTTCTGGCTGATGGAGTCCCTCTTGGCATCCTTCACCTCTGCCTTTGACTGTCAGAGCCCTCATTCTGCCTGGCATCCTGGCTGTCTGCAGGCTACTGGAACCAGTCTGTGGGTGGACCCATGCTGGTTGGTGGGACACCTCTTCTTCCCAGGCACTCTCCCTCTCATTCTGGTTCTTTGATTACTGAGCAGCTGTTAGGCTGGTGGACCTTCTGATTTTCTTGTACTGGTGAGCTGAGGACTGGACACAGCATTGCAGAGGTGGTCTCACCAGTGCTGAGTAGAGGGGAAGGATCACTTCACTTGACCTGCTGGCGACACTCTTCCTAGTGCAACCCAGGATGCTGTTGGCCTTCTTTGCCACAAGGGTGCAATGCTGGCTCATGTCCAGCTGGTCATGTTGGATGTGAGCCAATTAATTGGATATGTTGTCCACCATGACCCCCAGGTCCTTCTCTGCAAAGCTGTTTTCCAGACAGTCAGTCCCCAGCCTGTCCTTGTGCTTGGGGTTATTTCTCCCTAGATGCAAGATTCTTCAATGCCCTTTGCTGAGCTACATGACATTCCTGCTTGTCCATTTCTGCGGCCTGTTGAGATCCCTCTGAATGGCACCACCACCATCCGGCGTATCAGCCACTCCTCCCAGTTTTGTATTGTCGTCAAACTTGCTGAAGGGTGAACTCTGTCCCATCATCCAGGTCATTAAAGATGAGGTTAAAGAGTATTGGACCCAGTAATGACCCTGAGGTAAACTGCCGCTGACTGGTCTCCAGCTGAACCATAGAATCATAGAATGGTTGAGGTTGGAAGGGACCTCTGTAGATCTTCTAGTCCAACCCCCCTGCTCAAGCAGGGTCACCTACAGCACCTTGCACAGGATCACGTTCAGGCGGGTTTTGAATATCTCCAGAGAAGGAGACTCCACAACCTCTCGGGGCAACCTGTTCCAGCGCTCTGTCACCCTCACACTGAAACAGTATTTCCTCATTCAGATGGAATTGTCTGTGTTTCAGTTTGTGCCCGTTGCCTCGCATCCTGTCGCTCAGCACCACTGAAAAGAGTCTGGCTCCATCCTCTTGACACCCTCCCTTCAGATACTTGTACACATTGATAAGATCTCCTCTCAGCCTTCTCTTCTCCAGGCTAAACAGGCCCAGTTCTCTCAGTCTTTCCTCATAAGAGAGATGCTCCAGTCCCCTAATCATCTTTGTGGCCCTTCGCTGGACTTGCTCCAGTAGTGCCACATCCCTCTTGTGCTGGGGAGCCCAGAACTGGACGCAGTACTCCAGATGTGGCCTCAGCAGGGCTGAGTAGAGGGGGAGGATCACCTCCCTCGACCTGCTGGCAACACTCTTCCTGATGCACCCCAGGATACCATTGGCCACCTTGGCCACAAGGCCACATTGCTGCCTCATGCTTAACTTTGTGTCCACCAGTACTCTCAGGTCCTTCTCCGCAGAGCTGCTTTCCAGAATGTCAACCCCCAACCTGTACTGGTGACTGGGGTTATTCCTCCCTAGGGGCAGGACCCTGCACTTGCCTTTGTTGAACTTCAGGAGGTTCCTCTCTGCCCACCTCTCCAGCCTGTCCAGGTCTCTCTGAATGGCAGCACAGCCCTCTGGCGTATCAACCACTCCTCCCAGTTTTGTATCGTCAGCAAACTTGCTGAGGGTGCACTCTGTCCCTTCATCCAGGTCATTGATGAAGAAGTTGAACAAGACTGGACCCAGTACTGACCCCTGGGGGACACCGCTAGCTACAGGCCTCCAACTAGACTCTGTGCCACTGATTACAACTCTCTGAGCTCTGCCATTCAGCGAGTTCTCAATCCACCTCACTGTCCACTCATCTAACCCACACTTCCTGAGCTTCCCTATGAGGATGTTATGGGAGACAGTGTCAAAAGCTTGCTGAAGTCTAGGTAGACAACATCCACTGCTCTCCCCTCATCTACCCAGCCAGTCATTCCATCATAGAAGGCTATCAGATTGGTTAGGCATGATTTCCCCTTGGTGAAGCCATGCTGACTACTCCTGATCACCTTCTTTTCCTCCACGTGCGTGGAGATGGCCTCCAGCACGAGCTGCTGCATCACCTTTCCAGGGATGGAGGTGAGGCTGACTGGCCTGTAGTTGCCTGGGTCCTCCTTCTTGCCCTTTTTGAAGACTGGGGTGACATTGGCTTTCTTCCAGTCCTCGGGCACCTCTCCTGTTCTCCATGACCTTTCAAAGATGATGGAGAGTGGCTTAGCAATAATGTCCGCCAGCTCCCTCAGCACTCGTGGGTGCATCCCATCGGGGCCCATGGATTTGTGGGTGTCAAGTTTGCCTAAATGATCTCTAACCCACTCCTCCTCCACCAAGGGAAAGTCTTCCTTCCTGCAGACTTTCTCTCTTGCCTCCAGGATCTGGGCTTCCTGAGGGCTGGCCTGAGCAGTAAAGACTGAAGCAAAGGCGGCATTCAGGAACTCTGCCTTCTCTGCATCCTTCTTCACCAGGGCACCCACCCCATTCAGCAAAGGGCCCACATTTTCCCTAGTCTTCCTCTTGCCACTGATGTATTTGAAGAAGCCCTTCTTGCTGTCCTTGACATCTCTCGCCAGATTTAATTCCAAACGGGCCTTAGCCTTCCTCAGCGCATCCCTGCATACTCTGACAACATTCCTATATTCCTCCCAAGTGTCCTGTCCCCCTTTCCACTTTCTGTATACTTCCTTCTTCTGGTTGAGTTTTGCCAGGAGCTCCTTGCTCATCCATGCAGGTCTCCTGCCTCCTTTGCTTGACTTCCTACTCATAGGGATGCACCGCTCTTGAGCCTGGAGGAAGTGATGTTTGAATATTAACCAGCTCTCTTGAACACTCCTTCCTTCTAGGGCCCTCACCCATGGGATTCCTCCAAGTAGGTCCCTGAAGACGACAAAGTTTGCTCTCCTGAAGTCCAGGGTTGCGATCCTACTTGGTGCCCTGCTGCCTCCTCGCAGGATCCTGAACTCCACCATCTCATGGTCACTGCAGCCAAGGCAGCCCCCAACCTTCACATCTTCCACCAGTCCTTCTTTGTTTGTTAGTACGAGGTCCAGCAGCACACCTCTCCTTGTTGGCTCCTCCACCACCTGTGTCAAGAAGTTGTCACCAATGCTCTGCAGGAACCTCCAGGACTGTTTGTGCCTAGCTGTGTTGTCTTTCCAGCAGATATCGGGGTGGTTGAAGTCCCCCATGAGAACCAGGGCCTGGGATCGTGAGGCTACTTCCAGCTGTCTGTAGAAGGCCTCATCGACTTCCTCTTCCTGATCAGGTGGCCTGTAGTAAACACCCACAACAGTGTCACCTCTATTAGCCTGCCCTTTGATCCTTACCCATAAGCTCTCGACTCGCTCTTCATCCACCCCTAGGCACAGCTCAATACATTCCAGTTGCTCTCTCACATAAAGAGCAACTCCAGCACCTCGCTTTCCTGGCCTGTGTTTCCTAAAAAGCACGTAGCCATCCATGACAGCACTCCAGTCATGCGAGCTGTCCCACCATGTCTCTGTAATGGCAATGAGATCATGGCCTTGCGACCGCACACATATCTCTAGTTCTTCCTGTTTGTTCCCCAAGCTGCGTGCATTGGTGTACAGGCATTTCAGGGAGGTGATCGAACATGCAGGTTTCCCAGGAGGGGTAAAAGAGGGTCCTCCATAGCCCCATCCCATGCACACTTCCCTGGCTGCATTCACCTGCTGGAGGCATCCTGACTTGAGCAGTCTTTTGCCAACTACCCTGTCACTATAACTCTCCCCTTCCCCCATCTTTCCTAGTTTAAAGCCCTCCTTACCAGGTTGGCCAACCTGTTGGCAAAGACCCGCGTGCCCCGCCTCGTGAGGTGGATCCCATCTCTCGCCATCAGTTGTCGATCTTCAAACAGGGTCCCATGGTCGTAGAAACCAAAACCCTGTTGCCAACACCAGCGGCGCAGCCAGTTGCTAACCTGGAAAGTCCGTCTCCTCCTCCTCTCATCCATCCCCCTCACTGGCAGGATTGAGGAGAAGATGACCTGGGCTCCCAGACCCTTGACCACCATCCCCAGAGCTCTGAAATCCTGCTTGATGGTCTCCAGTTTGCCCTTGGTGTCATTGGCGCCCACATGAAAGAGCAGCAGTGGGTAATAGTCCGAAGAATGGACGAGCCTAGGCAGTCTTTGCATGACATCTCTCACACGAGCCCCCGGCAGGCCACAAACCTCTCTAGACAAGAGGTCAGGTCGGCAGATAGATGCCTCCGTCCCCTGTAGCAGGGAGTCCCCCACAACAATCACCCGCCGCTTTTTCCAGGCGTTCCGGCAGGGCACAGGGTCTGTTGTCCCAGGTACTTCCCTGGCAGCCATGCCCATCTCCTCCTCATCCTGGAGGGCACTAAACCTGTTCTTCAGCTTCAGGTCTTCAGGAGGAGTAGGAGCCTTTCTCCTCCCACGAGCAGTGACCAGTTTCCAGTCTTCTTCTACAGTGTTATGATGTACCGTTTCACACGGCACAGAGCCCTCTGGCAACTCCACTGCTGCAGGGGGTTGGGACTCCTGGAGCTGTACAGTCTCCGAGAATACCCTGTCTATCTCCTGCTCTGCTTCTCGGATGCTGCGCAGCCTACTGACCTCCTCCCATAACTCCCTTACCTTATGACACAACTCGTCAACAGCAGCACACCTCCTGCAGGAGAGCTGGCTGCCAGCCCAGGCCTCCCAGAGAGGCCCCAAGCACTCCCTGCAGCCTGAGACCTGTAGAGCTGCATCTACTGTCAGAGGGTCAGTCTGGGTCCAAGCCTCTGACACAGCAACTCCAACAGCCGCTGGGGAATGCGCTCTGCGGCGTGTCACGACCATACTTGAGGAAGTGTACACCACAGGGAACAGAAACAAAGGTCCCTTTGCGCGTCCCTTCGTGCGCCCTTCTGCGCGAACTGCTGCGCAAACTGCTGCGTCTGTTCGCTGCCTCTGTTAGCTGCGTCTCCAGGGCTGACAGCTCCTGAGAGGCAGCAGGGGTCCCTCCCGGGGAATGTACTTTGAAGTAGGCTAAAGTAATCACCTACCTTCTCTCTCAAAACTGTGGAGACAGACTAAATCCAGCAGTGCAATTTTGCCTGTCAGAAGAGAGAGTCTAAGTAGAGCTATCCCCCTCTGGAATTCTCTATTCCTGTCACACAACTAGACAGGATGCCTTGACAGTGACAAGAAGGGAGTTCATCTACCCATCCTTTGATTGCTGATTCAGCTGAGTCAACCTAAGCTCGTAATCCCAGGTTAGAAGCCCAAAGGCTGGATGGGGATTCTGCTCCATCCCCTGCACACTATGAGCACAGAGCAGGTGGGATTCCTCTTGCCTTTGGTTCTCCTGAGAACTTGTCTGCACACAAGCCCCTTGTCCAAGCTCCCAGTATAATCGATGGAGATGGAAGGCAGGAGCGCTGGCAGAAATACCTGGTGGCGCTTGAGGGGTGGTCCAAGATACAAGCAAGTGTTTGCAAGTTCTGATGAAGCAGTTATGAGCGACTTGCATCATTTTGCAGCATCGGCTGGAGGCCAGGAGGGGAATATCCTTGGCTGCCTGATATGACAGTAGATGCCCACATTTAGGACAACTAAGCCTGTCGCTACTCTTGAAGTCCAGTGCCGGCCTACGCAGCTGACCAAAATAAGAGCTATCTCTCTCTCTAGGCTCCCTCAACTTTATTTGCTAGATCTCCTTTTGACACATACATGTCCCTATTTTTCAGACACCTCATTTAATTCAAATGCAGCAACTCAATGTCGTACGGCCTAAAAATATTCCTCCAGCATCATGTCACATGCTGGGGATGTCTAGCACAACCACATTTGACAAGCAAGGAGAACACAGGATGTCCAGGAAAGGCATGTCCTTTTTGATGGGTGCTGGAGAGACACCCCAAGGCATCTCAAATGGATTAGGGCCTCTGTACCAGCGACTACATCCCACAACTGCAGGGAGGCAAGGTGCATCCTGCCTACACCCAGGGTGCTGCAGGAAGGGGAGGCATGTCACATCAGGGTCTCCACTCGCGTGCCTACACTCTAGAACCCTGATGGTTCTCCTTTCTCCCCTGCCCGACAAGATGAAGAGGGAATCAGCTAACAGTGTTCGCACTGCAGCTGTGGTGGTGGGGAGTCCGTGGGCGGTGGTGTGCTTTGGCTATGATGTTTATTTGTGCGTGCCTGCAGGCACAGGTGCGCGTACGTTTGCCTTCATGTGAGATCACGTGTGTTTGAGCAAATGCATGCACCTCCATGTGCATGAGTCATGTCCTCACATGAGTGTCGGTGTGCACGCAGTTGTGAGCGCGCTCACACATGTTTCCTTGCCTGTGTGTGTGTGTGCGCTGGTGCGTACGTTTTTGTGCTCTAGTGTGTGCGAGAGTCTGTGTGAATGCAAAAGGAGGTGTCAATAGCAGTGACAAATCTCTCATGCTCTGTGTCTTTGACCCCCATCGCCTCTCCCCTCTCCAACTCCTGCACACCCAGGCTCCCATTTGGATCCACAACCATCAGCTCAGGACGAATTTCCTCTTACCTGTGCGCTCACTCTTCAGTTGGCAACTTCAGCCTCTGCCTTTTCTGCACGTTGATGCTGTGGACATTGGCCACGTGCCTTTCTTCTGATGGCAACTGAAGAAATGGGAGTCCTGCACATCAGAAGGTTGTTTTTTAGCACAGGAAGAGGGACCCTCACATACAGAGACACGGGGCTGTTCCCCAAAACACAGCCTCCAGAGCCGACTCCTGGCAGGGACACTGCAGTCACAGTGGGAGAACCAGGAGAGTCACCTCATCTTCGGTTGTCGGGGAATGTCAGAGCCTGGCCAGGGGTTTGCTGCTCTTCCTAATTGGCAGGTCAGGACAGATGATCCCAATGACCACTTGTTAGCACAGGCTGCAACCCCAGCGTCAGTGCTCAGCTCTGCCCTGCCCCTCATCTGGAGCCTTTCTGCCAACAGAGTTCGCTCCTGAGTCAGGAGAGGCGCAACTGCGGCGCCCTGCTGCAATGGCCAAGGAGCTCAGTGATCAACAAGCTCAGAAGAAATGATTTCCTCTCCTAGCAGAGCCTAGCAGTCACATCTCTGTGACAAACAAGGCCAAGGAAGGGCTTTGGATGTGTTTCACGAGACAGCAGAAGTGAAGACTACATTCTTAAAACACAGCGTAACTGCATCATTTGAAGCAAGCTCCAGAAACAGTAAGGGAATGCTCAGATGATGACACCCATGAAGAACTCAAAAGCCCCCCTCGGAGGTCAAGCCTGTGCAGGTGAGGGGTGAGGTGAGAGGCTAACCTGAGCCATAAATGCAAAGCAGAAAGCTTCACCTACTGCCTAAAGTCTAAGCCCTAAGAGGAACGCCTACAGCCCTAAGACCCAACTGCCTCCCTCAAAGCCCGGAGCCTTTACGCCATCTTCCAAGCCTAGCCTGAAGCTGGTTGACCAGTTGTCCCTTCACTTTGGGGCCTGCGTGTCATGGGGGGCTGAGAAACAATCCCTCACCCCAGGCTGACTGGTGCTCTGAGGTGCCCATGTGGGGCTGGCTGATCCGCTGGAACTTGCAAGCTTTTTTCTGCACACTCAGAGAAGGGGATTCCGCGTGCATCACCCGTTTCCACCACCATCTCCTCCCCTTCTCCCTGACCCGCCATACTGGGAAGGGCACACCAGACCAGTGAATGGGAGCTCTGAGGTTGGTGGCCCCAGGGCAGACTTTGTGGCTCAGCGCAGAGACGAGGTGGACCCCGTGCCCACCCACCAACTGGGACCGGGGGAAACGATTGCTCAGTGGCCCTGGGGTTGGGTCAGGAGAGCAGCATTGTGTCAACCTGGGAGAGGGACACCAGATCTACCCTCCTAGCAAAGCAACACCATGTCCACCCCAGGCCTGGATGCAGGCAAGTGACCTCCCAGGGGCTCTCATGTCTCTTCACAGCACTAGACTAGAGTCAATCTCATCTCTATAGGGTCTTCTTTCCCCGCTGTTTCCACCATGCCCATTCCCTTGGCTACGGTTTTGCTGGATAGTGGGAATCTCATTCATCCATTCATGCATGGATGGTGAATCCCAGGAACTCAACATAGATGGCTTTGGTGAGTTCCATCACCTGCTCCTCCAAGTGCTGATATTTCCACACTTTTTCCATCGCTGCATCCCCTAAAGATGACAAAATACTTTCAAAATGGACTGTTACATCCACTGTCAATGCCTGAGACCCTTTGACCATTACCAAGCCTGGCTTAAAGAGCTCATCATTCTTATCCCTCAGATTGGGTTCCGGAAACACCACCCAATCTGTCCTTCTAAACTCATTAGACATCATCCCGTACAAGACGCTATGGCTCTTGATCTGGGAATCTTGGACTGCAAGACCATAACCAATAACATGGGAGCAGATTTCCCACTCAACAGGACCATGCCTGCGTCCTTTCCCAGGCCCTTCCCCTCAACCTCTAACCAAACACTCCCTAGCTGGGTAGACATTGGCCTGGACTTGTAATGGCATCAGAATTTTCCTGTGGGGAATAAACCTACAATGCACCAACCAATCATTACTGATGTTATTGTCCACAGAATTCTTGATACCATGGCCCTGACTTTGCAGATTTATCCAATTTTCAAATTCTTGTTTTCTCTGCCTATTTGGGTTAGGGAAGATGATGTCTGGAGCAGGTGTCTCCCATTCAGATGCTGCCTCCTCCTCTGTCAATGTGGCTGGGATGACCGTAATAGCTAACCTATCTGTTACTGATCGTATTTTATCTACTCAGCCTCGTGTGGCAGTCCACAGATGCTCAAATTCTGTCTGGATACCTTCTTCTAGGACACTTATTCAGATGATGTTGTCTTGGGAGTGGGTGATACAACGCAACTGATGAGCTTGTGTATTTGGAATCCGACTCACCAATCGTGTGATCCCTAAGCCACCATCTTTCGTGCTGGATTAAGGGATAAAGTCACTCATGCTGGAAGGTAGATGAGGCCAGCTCTTCACGGCCATTCTTTTGGCCCACTTGAGGGATTGGAAGTATGAGGCGTTTGTACCAGGATGATCTGCTGCATACAACAGCCTCGGGATGGCATACCTCTTCAAGATTTCAGCCCTCTGCAGGACTTTCAAAGGGGCGTCCCCTATGTTCTTCATCCAGGTATCAAGCTTCTCTTGCAGCTCTGGCTTGGCAAGGCCAATCCATGGGTCCAGCCCCAGGCCCAAATATCTCTCGGAACTGCCCGGCTCCATCCTATTTAGTTTAGAGCCGTTCACCTTCCATAGATCACAATCACTCATGGTATCAGAGTCTTCTTTGGGCCTTATAAGGAACCCGTGGCATTTCTCAGCCTGCAACCTCAGCCCTGTCAGTTGGCAGAATCCCTCAACCACTGTGATATTTCCCTGCATCCCATCGCAAGAGTCACTCAATAGGACTAGATCATCTGCAGACACCAACAATGTAACACTTTTTCTGCCGTGCTTAAATCCATTCCTGATCTTCTCCAACCTACATAGCAGTGGGGCTATTGATAAATTGAACAACGCTGAGGACACTGGATCTCGTTGCTCCACTCCAGTGAGGATCTCTGTCACCTCTGACTGCTTTCACCTCTCCTCCAGCTGAGTTGTGGTGTTACCACACATATCAGCTCTGACGCCTATTACATGACCATCAATGCCTCTTTGTTTCAGGGCATGAAAATATGTCTAACTGAATTGATGGCCTTTGTCAGATCCACAAAGACCACCCCCAGGGCTTTATAGTCTCTTTTTGCATACTTTATCAGGATCTGGAGCACTTTCAGATCTTCCGAACAACCTGACGCTGATATAAAGCCCCTCTTGGCAGCTGCTAATCGGACATACTCTCCTCAGTTGGGCTGTTAGGAGTCTTGAAAAGAGCCTCAAGATAATCAGCCTGATGGCAATGGGTCACCAATTATTAATATCCCGATGTTTCACTGGATCTGTGGACTTGGATATTAATATAGTTCTGCATTCTTTGATCCCCACCTGGATCTTCCCAGACAGCAGCTGGGCTCTGTGCATGATGCAAAAACAGGTTTGCAATGGTGTAGGCCAGATGTATAGAAAATGGCAATAAAAATGAAACTGCAAAGAAATTAAGAAAAAAAATGATGCAAACAAGACGTTTTATTATTCTTTCCATTTTTTAATATTTTTTGTATGTGTTCTTATCGTCCTCCTTTTCTTTTGTTTTAATATATTGGACTTTGGGGCATTGTAATGTTTTTGTTTGTAAAGGAAAAGGATTTTCAAAATTAAGGTGGGATTCAGTTACAGAAACACAGACATCTTGGTGCCACTGTAGACACCCTGGTACCCTCTGCCAGCCTCCAGCTTCAGCTCCAGAGGGGCTCTGGTCTCCCCTAGGTCCTGTGTGATAGCTGCCAGTCCCAGGGAAACACCTCAGAAACACAGGAGCCTCTAAAATTGACACTAGATGCTTAATGTTTATGAAACTGAGCTCTGCCTGGAAAGTTGGAGAATATTCTTCAACATTAAAAAAAAAAGGCACATTTTAGTACCTGAAATCCTTGAATAATTTTAATAAAATGTTAATGTTTTCCTATAGTGCCAAACTGGGAATTTCCAGGAAGCATGTTAACCTCAGGAGAAGAAATATTCATCTTCCCCAGGACTTGTGTTACTAATGCTCTGTCTATTCTACTGTGTATTTAATCTCAAGAATCTTTCCTGTATTTCTGCACATGCTTATTAAATCAACCATTTCTGAAGTCATCTGTTCAGAAGACTACCTGGACATACCCATTACGTATTGTCCATCCAGTATTCCTCCTCCCGTTATTCTTTGTTCATTCACACACTTATCAGCTACCCAGCTGCTGCTTTGAACTTCAGGGATTTTAAAGCTTGCCTCCTCTTTCAGTAGTTTGTCTAATTGTCTCATTAGCCAACTCCTTACCTGTGTCTATAGCTATCTTTTTCTATCTATCTCTTTATCTGAAATACTTCCAGTAAGGTTATTCCCTATGGAAAGTGGCCTACAGTGGAGACAACTTTGTTTTAATGTACAGTTGAGGAATTATTATTATTATTATTTTTTTTTTTTTAAATAAGACTATGTCATGTTTTCTCTTTTTTTCACAGCCAAGACAAATCTTTCTGTGTCTGTTTGCAGGTAGTTCTCTAAATTAAGTAGGTGGGAATTGATGCATATGAGCTGTAACATTCAGCTACAGGCTTCAGTGGAAAAAGGTTAGATATGAAAAGGAGTTATGTGAGTCCCAGGTAGCTGAGAAGAGAAAGGGTGGGGCTGAGGGTGTAGGGGAGAAGATTGTCTGTGCAGCATCTGACCACAAGTATCTTCCTTTTCCTACATGTCTGAACTTCATTAGGAGATAATCTGAATCAACATCATTTCTAGAATGTTGATAAAACTTTTTTGTTAAGCTGAAAAATGAGGAAAATTTAAAAAAAAAAAACAAGGATTCTTTTTATTAGGTGCTCATTGAAACCTTCCTTTTTCAGCTACATTCCTGAAATGTCTCCAGTTAGCCACATGACGCTTGAAAACTTGAAGACAGTTATGGGAAGAAACACTGCTCCTTAGGGTACATTTTGTGTTTAATGAGCCCTCTGGTGCATTCACGGGCTACTTAGTGTGCCTTTCCTGCCTCCTTTTGAGGCAGACTGCTCTGTCCTTGACGGCACCTCTTGAAATCCTTCTTGGCACTCTGATCGACTCATTCCCGTAATTAAGATGTCACCCGCAGAACTGGCTAGGCCTTCGCCACTCCTTCCAGCATTTTTTGCGCACAGTGAAGGGCTATTGCTGGAGAATGAGGAAACCGGGGAAAGCAAGAGAGCTTTCCTTAAAGTGTAAATGCGGAAGTCCTCCTAGACTCGGAGGACAGTGGGAGAGCAAAGCAGCAGTTTGCCAGGCCATTTTAGCGAGCCCCTGCTGTCCCTGGTTCCTTATGCCGTGCATGACGTGACACGTATGGGCTGCAGGAGGTGGTTTCAGAGGTCAGAGGGACTCCCTGACCAAGGTCTTTTAAATATTCCACGCATGGACTATGGAGGGTGGAATGCTTCCTACCAAAATTTACTTCTTTGAAGATAGTTGATGTTACACTAGATTCTTGATTTGGCAGAGTGATACAGCAATGCACTGCAATCACAATACAGGTAAGACGGGTCTCAGTTCCACTGAGCCTAATGCAGCAATTGCAATGGACAGTTCAGTCACAATACCGATGTGATTCCCGTTACTGCTCTCTAGAATATGCTCACTATCGCGTCATAGCTGTTGATCTAAAACAAAGGCCAGCCCCGGTGCCCTCGGTGTTGAGATCAAGTCAGCTTTCTGTGCAACAGCTGTGGACAGTCACACCCTCCATGATCCCCTGAGCTTCATGGGCACATCACCCTTGCCCATCTCCTCTGAGCCTTCCTCCATCGTAGGGCTTTATTGGTCGGTCACCTTCCGCTCCTCGGCTCAGACCAACAGTTAACGATTCCTGCTGTTGCACGGTGAGCTTAATACACTCACCGTATGAGTGACCAGCCCTCTTGCCTGTGCACGGTGAGCGTCAGAACATTGAGATATACACACACACACACACACACACACACACAGATATGTATATATATATGTATGTGAAAGTGGTAATTTACAATAGTTTAGTATGTGATTTAACTTGAGGTGGTATTTCATTCATGCGTACTACTGGATTTTTAAGAGAACAGATCCATATCAAGGTTACAACAAGGAACACTACAGTGACGATTAACAGCATGAGCATAGGATGTAACATTAGTCCCAGTACTGGTTTCTACTTTTGCTAATCGAACCAGTTCATTATTATCATGTGTGTGCGGTCGCAGGGCCATGATCTCATTGCCGTTACAGAGACATGGTGGGATAGCTCGCATGACTGGAGTGCTGTCATGGATGGCTACGTGCTTTTTAGGAAACACAGGCCAGGAAAGCGAGGTGCTGGAGTTGCTCTTTATGTGAGAGAGCAACTGCAATGTATTGAGCTGTGCCTAGGGGTGGATGAAGAGCGAGTCGAGAGCTTATGGGTAAGGATCAAAGGGCAGGCTAACAGAGGTGACACTGTTGTGGGTGTTTACTACAGGCCACCTGATCAGGATGAGGAAGTCGATGAGGCCTTCTACAGACAGCTGGAAGTAGCCTCACGATCCCAGGCCCTGGTTCTCATGGGGGGCTTCAACCACCCCGATATCTGCTGGAAAGACAACACAGCTAGGCACAAACAGTCCTGGAGGTTCCTGCAGAGCATTGGTGACAACTTCTTGACACAGGTGGTGGAGGAGCCAACAAGGAGAGGTGTGCTGCTGGACCTCGTACTAACAAACAAAGAAGGACTGGTGGAAGATGTGAAGGTTGGGGGCTGCCTTGGCTGCAGTGACCATGAGATGGTGGAGTTCAGGATCCTGCGAGGAGGCAGCAGGGCACCAAGTAGGATCGCAACCCTGGACTTCAGGAGAGCAAACTTTGTCGTCTTCAGGGACCTACTTGGAGGAATCCCATGGGTGAGGGCCCTAGAAGGAAGGAGTGTTCAAGAGAGCTGGTTAATATTCAAACATCACTTCCTCCAGGCTCAAGAGCGGTGCATCCCTATGAGTAGGAAGTCAAGCAAAGGAGGCAGGAGACCTGCATGGATGAGCAAGGAGCTCCTGGCAAAACTCAACCAGAAGAAGGAAGTATACAGAAAGTGGAAAGGGGGACAGGACACTTGGGAGGAATATAGGAATGTTGTCAGAGTATGCAGGGATGCGCTGAGGAAGGCTAAGGCCCGTTTGGAATTAAATCTGGCGAGAGATGTCAAGGACAGCAAGAAGGGCTTCTTCAAATACATCAGTGGCAAGAGGAAGACTAGGGAAAATGTGGGCCCTTTGCTGAATGGGGTGGGTGCCCTGGTGACAAAGGATGCAGAGAAGGCAGAGTTCCTGAATGCCGCCTTTGCTTCAGTCTTTACTGCTCAGGCCAGCCCTCAGGAAGCCCAGATCCTGGAGGCAAGAGAGAAAGTCTGCAGGAAGGAAGACTTTCCCTTGGTGGAGGAGGAGTGGGTTAGAGATCATTTAGGCAAACTTGACACCCACAAATCCATGGGCCCCGATGGGATGCACCCACGAGTGCTGAGGGAGCTGGCGGACATTATTGCTAAGCCACTCTCCATCATCTTTGAAAGGTCATGGAGAACAGGAGAGGTGCCCGAGGACTGGAAGAAAGCCAATGTCACCCCAGTCTTCAAAAAGGGCAAGAAGGAGGACCCAGGCAACTACAGGCCAGTCAGCCTCACCTCCATCCCTGGAAAGGTGATGGAGCAGCTCGTGCTGGAGGCCATCTCCACGCACGTGGAGGAAAAGAAGGTGATCAGGAGTAGTCAGCATGGCTTCACCAAGGGGAAATCATGCCTAACCAATCTGATAGCCTTCTATGATGGAATGACTGGCTGGGTAGATGAGGGGAGAGCAGTGGATGTTGTCTACCTAGACTTCAGCAAGCTTTTGACACTGTCTCCCATAACATCCTCATAGGGAAGCTCAGGAAGTGTGGGTTAGATGAGTGGACAGTGAGGTGGATTGAGAACTCGCTGAATGGCAGAGCTCAGAGAGTTGTAATCAGTGGCACAGAGTCTAGTTGGAGGCCTGTAGCTAGCGGTGTCCCCCAGGGGTCAGTACTGGGTCCAGTCTTGTTCAACTTCTTCATCAATGACCTGGATGAAGGGACAGAGTGCACCCTCAGCAAGTTTGCTGACGATACAAAACTGGGAGGAGTGGTTGATACGCCAGAGGGCTGTGCTGCCATTCAGAGAGACCTGGACAGGCTGGAGAGGTGGGCAGAGAGGAACCTCCTGAAGTTCAACAAAGGCAAGTGCAGGGTCCTGCCCCTAGGGAGGAATAACCCCAGTCACCAGTACAGGTTGGGGGTTGACATTCTGGAAAGCAGCTCTGCGGAGAAGGACCTGAGAGTACTGGTGGACACAAAGTTAAGCATGAGGCAGCAATGTGGCCTTGTGGCCAAGGTGGCCAATGGTATCCTGGGGTGCATCAGGAAGAGTGTTGCCAGCAGGTCGAGGGAGGTGATCCTCCCCCTCTACTCAGCCCTGCTGAGGCCACATCTGGAGTACTGCGTCCAGTTCTGGGCTCCCCAGCACAAGAGGGATGTGGCACTACTGGAGCAAGTCCAGCGAAGGGCCACAAAGATGATTAGGGGACTGGAGCATCTCTCTTATGAGGAAAGACTGAGAGAACTGGGCCTGTTTAGCCTGGAGAAGAGAAGGCTGAGAGGAGATCTTATCAATGTGTACAAGTATCTGAAGGGAGGGTGTCAAGAGGATGGAGCCAGACTCTTTTCAGTGGTGCTGAGCGACAGGATGCGAGGCAACGGGCACAAACTGAAACACAGACAATTCCATCTGAATGAGGAAATACTGTTTCAGTGTGAGGGTGACAGAGCGCTGGAACAGGTTGCCCCGAGAGGTTGTGGAGTCTCCTTCTCTGGAGATATTCAAAACCCGCCTGAACGTGATCCTGTGCAAGGTGCTGTAGGTGACCCTGCTTGAGCAGGGGGGTTGGACTAGAAGATCTACAGAGGTCCCTTCCAACCTCAACCATTCTATGATTCTATGGTTCAGCTGGAGACCAGTCAGCGGCAGTTTACCTCAGGGTCATTACTGGGTCCAATACTCTTTAACCTCATCTTTAATGACCTGGATGATGGGACAGAGTTCACCCTTCAGCAAGTTTGACGACAATACAAAACTGGGAGGAGTGGCTGATACAGCGGATGGTGGTGGTGCCATTCAGAAGGATCTCAACAGGCCACAGAAATGGACAAGCAGGAATGTCATGTAGCTCAGCAAAGGGCATTGAAGAATCTTGCATCTGGGGAGAAATAACCCCAAGCACAAGGACAGGCTGGGGACTGACTGTCTGGAAAACAGCTTTGCAGAGAAGGACCTGGGGGTCATGGTGGACAACATATCCAGCTGGCTCACATCCAACATGACCAGCTGGACATGAGCCAGCATTGCACCCTTGTGGCAAAGAAGGCCAACAGCATCCTGGGTTGCACTAGGAAGAGTGTCGCCAGCAGGTCAAGTGAAGTGATCCTTCCCCTCTACTCAGCACTGGTGAGACCACCTCTGCAATGCTGTGTCCAGTCCTCAGCTCACCAGTACAAGAAAATCAGAAGGTCCACCAGCCTAACGGCTGCTCGGTAATCAAAGAACCAGAATGAGAGGGAGAGTGCCTGGGAAGAAGAGGTGTCCCACCAACCAGCATGGGCCCAGCCACAGACTGGTTCCAGTAGCCTGCAGACAGCCAGGATACCAGATAGAACGAGGGCTCTGACAGTCAAAGGCAGAGGTGAAGGATGCCAAGAGGGACTCCATCAGCCAGAAGACTTTACCCAGTTAGCTCTGCACTAGCCTCCTTCCCCACAGCCTCTGTCTCTTCTTGGCACACCAGTGCAGGCAATGAGAACACCTTGAGTCCTGCCACATGGCTGGGCCCTTGAGAGCTTCCACAAAGTGCTCTGTCGCCACAAAAGAAACTCTCTGCTTCTCCCACACCTTCTCAACATCACCCCACCTTTCAGTGTCCAATAGCACCATAGTGCGTCCAGGCCAGCAGGGCTGAGGCACACACCACATCCAGATACTTTGTTGTGAAAGTGCGTGGTGAAGCCCAGGGAGAAACCTGTGGAGAAGACACAAGGGGTTCAACAGGTTTAGATAGAGAGCACGAAAAACCAAGGTATCTTGTCTGCCAGGGGCTGGGACCTGTGCGGCTCACCACCTCTCTCACCTGTCCTCTCACGAGCCAGCCTGTTCATGAGGTGGGACCTGCCAGCGCAGTGCAGCCCTGTGATGGCCACCACCACCACAGGCTGCATAAACTATGACAGCACCTGCAGGGTCTTCTGCTGCACCACCAGCCCCTGCCTCTCTGTGGCCTCAATCAGGCAAATGGGCAGCGCCATGCAGATTCCAGATGCCTTTGCTCATGACAAACACAGCCAGCAGAGGGGACAGCGAGACAGGCTGGTTAACAGGGTGTGGATACCCACAGTCCAAACAGGAACACTCATTTTCATCCTACCTCATTTTTCCAAGCAAAACATTCTTTGCACCAGCTTCCTTCTGACCCACCTCCTCCTCTTGCCCTCCTGCAAATGCTGCCATGGAGGCAATGCTGGCACTGAGAAGAGATGCAGAGCCCCTTCCCATTTGTCTCACAACAGAAATGCTCAGCTCAGCTTCTAAAAGCCCACGGCTTAAAGGCCCAATTCTGCTACATTCCGTTAGGTGATGGGGGCAGCACTCCACGCTATGCCACTAACAGAGATTTGAACTTTGCTAGTTTGCTGAGTGGCTAAGCAAGGGTGCCAACAAGGGTGGGGAACAGAGCAATGGCTGCAGGCAGGGACCTAGGACAAGAGGAAGGATGGGAGAGAGGCTCCCGGCACAGACACACCAGCAGGGAGCAAAGGATAGGTTAGGACACATGGTTGAAGCTTAGGGGAGCTTAGCTAGTTGAGAGCTGAGCTGGAAATCCGCAAACAAATGGCTTACGGGGTAAGGGGGTCCAAACTCAGGGGCTGAGCACTTAGGAGAAGGGGTTTGCATGCAAAGACTAGGGGTGTTGAGCACAGGGTCCCAGCCATCTCTTCCCCTTGCTCCATCTCAGGGCAAACCCAGAGCAGCAACTTTGGACTTGTTTCTATCCCCACCTGCAGCTTGCTGGGATGAAAAAAAGTCATTCCCCAGCTTGAGTGCCCCTAACTGCTTGCATAAGGGGATGGAGGGGAGGAACTGGGGAAAGGGACTCACCTTCACCTCTCTGGGCTGCAGCAGCTTTGCTCTGCCCTGGCTCCTGTCCTGCCTTCTATGCTGTTGTGTCCTTGGCCAGCCTCTCTCCTCCTCTTCTGGGAGACAAGGCTCAGATAGAAAATGAAAGAGAAAGTCAGGCACAGGGAGGGAGGAGGGAAACCCAATCCAGGGGCAAGGTGTGCTGTGGTCCACCCCTTTCCTGTTGCATCCATCAAGACACATCCTTCTCCATGAGGCCCCCACATCCCTGTCGCACACAACCACCTTCTCTGCTTCAACCCCACCACATCCATGCAGTGAGAAGACACATGCGCATACATGAATACGCCCTCCTTCCCCTGTGACAATCCAGACCTATTCCATGCAGGGTAGCCCTGTGTGCACACTCCCACTCCACACATGCACAAACTTTCCTCTGCCACAACTCTGAAACATCCCCACACTGTGTGTGCACACCCGCCCCACACACAGACACACCCCTTTATCTGCCCTAGCCCGATATGCCCCACAATTGTTCCCTCACCTCCCCGTCCCTACAGCCTCCCATATCAGGTCCTCCCATCTTCTCTTGGACCACCATTTACATGCCTCCTCTTCTCTTTCATTCACAACATACTGTATTCTCCACAGCAGGTCTCTCTCACACACCCCTACTGTCCTGACATGGCTCCCAACTGCTCCTCCATATACACATGCTCCCCAAATACTTCTCCCCATGCCCCTCATCAACATGCCAAAACCCTCATGCCCCTCTCACTTACAGGTGTGCCACAATCCCCAGATACACCACAGTTCACCCATAACCCCCTCTCCCCAACCTGTCCCTGTATTCCCCCATGCAGATGCATACCACGTTCCCCTCAGTCATGTTCCCTCTCTCTCGCCTTGCACAAGGACATGCACCACTCACACACTGACATGCTCCTCATCCTCCCAACAAAAAAGCCCCACCCCACCCCATTCTCCACTCACACCTTGTCTCCTCAATCTTACCTCTCAGAAACGCCCTGTCCCCCATTCCCCTCACATACCCATGTGCTGTCCCAGTTCCCCTCACACACAGACGTGAACCATTCCCCCAGCACACAGACATGCCCCACCCCCATTCACCCCACAGCCATGGACATGCCTGGTCCCCTTTTCCCTCCACCCAAGCACGCTCCCGCTGGATATGCTCGATCCCCTCATACACAAGGACAAGATTTGTCCCCCCATTTCCCTCACACCCACACACACCTCATCCTCCTTTTTGCCTCCAACAAATGGGGATGCCCTGCCCTGCTCTCATACAAGTTTGTGACAAAAATATTCAGACTTCAGTCCCTGGGAAAATCATGGAACGAGGCCTCTTGGAACACATTTCTAGGCACATTAAGAAAAGCAAGTTAGTTTGGAACAATCCGCATGGATTTACCAAGCATAAATCATCCCTGACCAACCTGATAGCCTTCTATGATGACATGCTTAGATTTATGGATGCAGGAAGAGCAATAGGTGTCATCCACCTTGACTTTAGCAAGGCTTTCAACACTGTCTCCCACAACACGGTATCTTCTTGTATTCAAGTTAGGACATTACAGTCTGGATAGGTGGGCAACTTAACTGGTAAAAACTGGTTGGATGATGGCACTCAGAGGGTCATGGTTAGTGGGTTGTACTCTGCTTGGAAGCCAGTAATGAGTGGAGTAGTGCAGGGGGTTATCTGGGGACCCGTCCTCCTTTACATCTTTATCAGTGATCTGGAGGAGGTCATGGAATGCACGCTTCTCAAGGGCAGCCAGTCAATATGCTTAAGGGCAGAGCTGTCATTCTGAAGGACCAGGAGAGGCTAGAGGAATGGGCCAACAGGAACCTTATGAAATGCAGCAAAGACAAACACAGAGTCCTGTGCCTGGAAAGGCAGCACCCCTTGCAACGGCACAGGCTGGGGACTTACTGACTGAGCAGCAGCTCTTTGAGGAAGGACCTGGAGATCCTAGTGGACAGCAAGCTTAACGAGAGCCAGCAGTGTGCCAGGAAGTGCAGAAGGCCAACAACACACTGGGCTGTATGAAGAGGGGCATAGTCAGTAGATCAAGGAAAGTGATTATTTCCCTTTATTCAACACCTGTTAGACCACATGAAGGATACTGTGCCCAGTTTTGACCCCCTGATACAAGGAAGGCATTGATCAGCTGGAGCAAATTCAGCAGAGGGGCACTGAGATGACCAGGGAGCGCCAATACTTGTCCCATGGGCAGAGGCTGAGGCAACTAGGCTTGTTCATCCTGGAGAACAGGCAGCTTGAGTGGGGAGACCTGATAACAGTCATCCAGAGCTTTCAGGAAAGTCTTGAGAAGAACAGAGCCAGGCTTTCCACAGTGATACATGGTGGGAGGATGATAGACAGTGGTCATAAGTTGAAACCAGAGGGGTTCCAACTGGATATAAGGAGAAACTTTTTCAACGTGAGAACAGTCAGGTACTGGAACAAGTTTCTCAGAGTGGTTGTGAAGTCTCCATCCTCAGAGGTTTCCAAGACCATCACTGATGTTCTTCATCTTCTCGTGTGAGTGCTTCAGCAAAGTGCTCTAAGTTTCTGGAAAGGCTGGCTTGGCTGAGGCCAGTGGTAAATGCAGCCATGCTCTGGAAGGGGGTGATGGTTGGGATGCTAAGCACAGTGCGGATTTGCCCCTTGAGGACAGCAGTAGTGGATCCTTTTGCTGCAAGACCCTAGAGTCCCAAGAGGCATCCACAGGGAGGCAGTACCTGATGGCATAGAGGTCATCACTGACGTCCCTGTAGCTGGACCTGGGTCTTTATATACACAAGCCTAGAAGGACGACTAGCCACTGCTCTGCATGGAGAAGGAGGTGTAGGCTTTTTCTTGGGCTGGAGCAAACATGTCAGGATGTGTCCTGCTTTGTGTGGGTCCCTTCTGCTAACCTTCCTCCCTCATTCCTCTCACACCACCTCCCTGCTTCCTAGGTCTGGGCCAGCCCTGTCCGTTCTTAGAAACCAGACTGCTTCAGCTTTCCTTACCAATGTTTGGTCTCTCTCATAATTCTCCCTCTTACTTCGGCTTCCTTCCCAGCCCCTTGCTACACAACACAACCACTGCTTCTTCATTGACACGGTTCATCTGTAAATCCCACTAGTGACTTTTCTGCCTGACGCTACTCCTTTAATCACTCACTCTGTCTCTCTCTTTTCTCTTCTCTCTCTCTCTCTCTCTCTCTTCTCTAAGGACAAGAAAGGGCATACAAGTCATGGGGAGGATTCTTGTGTGTAGTGAGAATACCTGCGGAAGATGTGGCGAGGAGCCAGTGACTGGCAGAGTGCGTGGTAGCAGGCCCAGCATGTGGAACTACACACTGACCAAATTCCCATCAGGGCCAGGCATGCATATTCCATTTTGTCAACAACGTCTAGCTGCTTCCCAGGCAGGAGCTACTCAAGGTTAGCACGGCTGAGCTAAGGAAATAGTTCTAGCAGATTTAAGGAGCCCTTAGGAACGAGTCGAGTCCTGCCTGGATGTCTGACCCATGTGTCTGACCTGTGCCTCCAGCAGCCTCCCGTCAGTGACCCCTCCTTGCAGTTCCCAGGGCTTCTCATGCAGCTTGTAGTGTAAGTAAGTCCTTTATTAAACCTATCCTGTTTAACCCCTTATGAACCTTGAGTGTCTCTTTCCACCAGTATCCGACCCTCTCTTGCCTGCCTTGCGGTCACATTGTGATATCCAGGAAGCCTTAATGCAATCTCAGCGGATATGGATGCCCATATCAATGTAACAGCACTGTTGTCCATGGAAGCATTCACAGGTGACTGGCAGGATGGTATTCCAGGCACTGAGGTCTTGTTGCACTGTGCCATTGTGAGAATGGAAAAACTTCACCACATGAAGATGCTCACTTACAGGCACTTATGTGCAGCAGGAGTCAGGGGCTGTAAACACCTTTGGCATCCTGAGGGTATTGATGGTTGTCAAGCTGAATTATGCTCAGGTGCTAGGACCCCTGAAACAACACTGCATTCCTACTTCTAGAGCTGATTTGAGTTTCTGAATGATTCTAATAAATTCACGTTTGCCTTCATGCGTATCATATCCATTCGTACCTCAGACTAGCAACAAGTGCCTGTCTTATAACTAAATATTCACACATAAATAGTCTCATGTATGTTATCAGAGGTTGTATGCTAAAGTTTTGAATGAGAAACTACAGAGAAATGCTTAGATATCACCAGAGTAATCCTAAAACCTTTTTGTAGCCTTAATCATCTTAGCAACCCTGTGCACAGAACAGCACTGAGAACAATGGTTCCAGTACAAGTGTTCAGGTAATGGACTGAGTCATGGGTATGAGATCTTATATCAGCTTCATCTCTGAAGCATACATATTCTGAAAATGCTCCCTGAATGCGTGTGTCTACCATTGCATTATCGGGTGCTATTTTAGGTATTTGAGGTCTTAAAAAAAATCATCATAGTTTGTTATCTCCATCTTTAGAAGTTAAAAATACATAAATAAATACATAAAATAAGACTATAAAGGGGGCAAAAGTTGTTAAGTCAGAGACAGAGGTGAACTGTGTAGTTGTGTCAGGTCCGATGAATCCATGATACCTACTCAACTTATTATATTTGGGAATTTCAAAAAGATGTAACCAACTTGTTGGAAAATTCCCCATTAAAACTGTTACTCTTTCTGAGAATTAGGTGTTAGAACCTCACATATTTCAAAAAAAATTTTTTTTTTGATTCTACACCTTCCTCCTGCTTATGAGAGTTTGCTGTACAAATAATCGTTACTAATATTAACAGGATGTGGCTAGAAGAAGAGGAAAACTAACTATTATTTTATCAGTGATCAGTTCAACTCCCCACAACATCATTAGATTTCTGTGTCCCTAAAACACTATGCCTTGATGTTTTCTGAACTGAAGTCCCATAAGATTCAGAGGCTTGATCCCAAGAGGAGTTATCAGAGAGACAGAAATTTTCCTTTGCTGGAAATAAATGTGATTGTTTCAGTGGCAGAGAGTACTGTATAAAGGATTTCTGACTCCACTGAACAGCCAGAACTCATCCTCTTTGAAAGCAGTGTATTAGATGTGATCTACTATACTACTATAGTTCTTTCAGCTTCGGGAGAGATACAGTTTGTTCAGCTAGGAATTGGAATGAAGAAAACAATATTACAGGACCCTTCTTTGATATAGAAAAGGAAAACCTGCAGGATTTCAGAGTAATCTTCATGTAAACATTAGGTAACCAACCTTCCTTCCTTCCTACCTCCCTTCCTTCCTTCCTCTGTTCCTCCCTCCCTTCTTCCCTTCCCTTCTTCCTGCCTGACTGCCTGCCTTTCTTTCTTCCTCATAATTTTCTTTGCTTGCTATTCTCAAACATGCCATTCCTTTCAGAGAGCTGGTACACAGGTGGCAGTTCCAGCATCAGTATTGACCACATAGGTTACACCAGTTCCAGTATTTGTTGAAACAGCTGGGGTGGGAAATCAAGGAATTCTTTTGTGCCCCCTTCCAGACTCAGTATCTGATCTTTCCCATTTATGAGGCAGCATCAGCTGATGATGCATCTTATGGAAGAGGAGGCTGGGAAATGGATGCAGCAGCTCAGGACAGAAAGATAGCAAGTTACTGCTAAGTGATTCTGTCTTTCCCTGCAGGGATGGATAACCAGACAGAGGTGAGGAAGTTCATCCTCCTTGGCCTGACCAGCCTTCAAGGGCTACAGAAATTCCTGTTCATGCTGTTCTTACTGCTGTACCTGTCTACCCTGCTGGGGAATATGGCAATCATGATTGTAGTGGCATGTGAACCCCGGCTACACACCCCCATGTACTTTTTCCTCTTCAACCTCTCCTGTCTAGATATTTTCTTCCCCACAGTTACCGTGCCCAAGATGCTGGCTGGGCTCCTCTCGGGGCACCACGGCATTTCTTACACTGGCTGCCTAAGCCAGCTCCACTTCTCCTACTTCACAGGAACCAGTGAAGATTTGCTTCTGGCTGTCATGGCCTATGACCGCTTCGTGGCCATCTGCTACCCCCTGCGCTACACCCTGACCATGAGCCCACAGGCCTGCCTGCAGCTGGCTGTAGCCACTTGGACTACTGGCTTCCTTCATGCTCTGATGCACACAGTCATGACCTCCCAGCTCCATTTCTGTGGCCCCAACCACGTCCAACACTACTTCTGCAAAATTAAGCCCCTGGTGAGACTGGCCTGCAGTAGCAGCCAGCTCAACCTGAACCTTCTCAACATCGTCACAGGGAGTATTGCAATAGGCCCCTTTGTCTTCACACTCTTTTCTTACCTTTACATTTTTTCCTTCCTCCAACTGAAAGTCCAGTCCAAGGAGGGAAGGAGGAAAGCCTTCTCCACTTGCACCTCCCATCTCACAGTAGTGGCCTTATTCTATGTCCCTGTTATTTTTAACTATGTGCCACCTTCCTCAGGCAATTCATCCCGCTGGACAATGATAGCCACGCTTATGTATAATGTTGTCACACCAGTCCTCAATCCTTTGATCTACACCCTGAGGAATGTGGAGGTGAAGCGTGCCCTAAAGAGAAGACTTTTCTCCAGAGAGTTACTAGCACAGAAAATGTTCTGCCTTGCAGCTTGTGTGGGGTAGTAGGCAATGGACAATGCAATGAGAGGAGCTTTTGGCTCAAGACTGTGTTGTGCAGAAATCTGCTTTTCACTGTCAGTGGCCTGAGTCCCTTCAGAAACACCCTACGTACTGGATATGGTCTCATCTCTTCTATCTTGGGCATTAGCAGTGCTAAAAGATGAACATATATTGGTGGAATAGCCATTCCCATTCATCTAGCTGGAAAAGAGAAGACGCTCCAGAGAGTGATACTTCAATAAAAACACCTTTATTAGAGTGATTTACCCACAAAGTCACTTGATTTTGCTTTTTTTTCTTTTTCTTTTAGGCAGCTGAATCCCACCCCCAGTCAGAGCTGTCAGGAGAAGTTGGGGCATGATTCATCTTATCCTAGAGCCCATAGACAGGGAGGGATTCAATTCTTTCCATGGGATTCAGTTGGCCACATACAGACGTGTATGTCATGCCACTTGAAATACTCCGGGTATCTCAGCTGGTGTCTCTCTGATGCTCCAGAAAGGCATAGGTCTCCCATAGGTGCTATGCCAGATCTACTGGCCCTGTATGGATGTCAGATATCCTAGGGCCTCTGAGATGGTACTAGACACCTTTGCGTAGGCAACTTCATTTGCCAGTAACTCACATAATACATTGCGTCTCTTAATATGGGCGTTCTGTACAGCAGGGCAACAATATGGGAGCACGTTTTGCTCTCCACCAAACAATGCCTGCTGATCTCTTTTAGGGTCTTCCCCTCTTCCTCTAGCCAGGAATTCCCTGGTAGCATTTACACTGGCTCAGAGTTGCAACACAGTTACAAGCTTCCTATGGGGAATGCCTCTATGACTTTACTGCCCAGCATTACTGATAGTGTCATTTCCAAAGTTTGAAATACCACAACCCTGATAATGTAGCTTGGTCCATTTCACAGATTCCTCCTTCCTCCAATTCTGTAGACTTGGGAAGATGATAACTTTTGGAGAGGGATCTCCCATTCTAAGACCACCTCGCCCTCTTCATGTGTGACTGGAATCACTTTGATCACAGTTTTATCTAAAACTGATGGTCTCCCATGTTTGCTACACTCAGCTGCCACCCACAGTCTCTCAAAATCTTTATCAATACCTTCCTTTAGCTCTGCAGATCAAATAATGCTATACTGGGAGTGGGTAATTCTATGCAGCCTGCCAGCCTGCACATCTAGGATCAAACCAGCCAGCTGAGTGATCCCCAAGACACTGTCTTTAGTATTTGGGTAGAACATGGAATCACAGCTACAGGCAGGAAGATGTAACGAGCCTTTAGCTGCTGACTGAATACGCAGGTCAAGCCTGTGGAGGTACACCATGGTGCATGAGATAGATTGACTTTGTGATTGTTTAACCCTTCAAGATATTGACCTTCTGCAGTGGTTTTAATGGTGCCTTTCCAATCCACCTTAACCAGGACTCACGTTTTTTCTTGCAGCTCGAGTCTTCATATCCCATTTGTGAGTGCTGTAAGATCTAGGTGGAGAGACAAGGGTGAGTGGATTGGGCCCAGAAACTGGAGTCAGACCTCAGGTGATAATGGTTCCTGTGTCTGTGGTGTCAGTAACTGGGGAAGAGAGGGTCCTAGCATCAGTCACCGGAGCAGGACCATGGGTTGTTGGGCCAGTGTACTCAAATATCAGCTACTGAGGGTGGCCAGGGTGAGTGGAGTGAGGGTCTCAGTGTCAGCAGCTGGAGCGGGATCACAGGTCATAGTGCCTGTGTACCTTGGGGAGGGGGACAGAGTGTTTGTATTTTCTCTTAACCTGGTATGCAGGGGGGGAGGGGATAAGCTCAGCCTCACTACTGGTTGAATTTGCAAGCAGGAGAGCAGCAGCTGTGCTTGGGCTGGAGAGGCCTCCCCTTGGTGCACCAGGCTGGGCTCCAGTGCCCAGACAGGAATCCTTGCATCCCAAAGCCCGCTGGAGGCAGCGTCTTTATAACATCTTGCAACAAAATTACAATTTTGTAAGGGGGTGGGGCACAGAAAGTTGACTTTTGCATTGGAGATACCATTATGTCAATCAGATATCATTACGTCATTATCTAAAGAACCACATGGCCAAGACACAGTTACTAGTTGAAGCAGCATTGTTCACTCATGCAAGCTTCATAATAGAATCCTTTGCCTATTTGCTAATCCGAATCACAAAGACCTTGCCAACAGGCAATAAGATTTTGCACCCAGTAGAAAACTAAAAAATATAATTCTGTGTAATACAGCCAAAAACATTGATTTTTTTCTTCTCCACTCAGGAAACTGGCCAGTGTCTTGGGCATGACAGTGGAACATTGGCAGATTTCCCAAGCAGAAGTACATGGGTTATCAAAGTGCTAATCAGCCACAAACAGCACAATGATGAGGATGTTCCCAGACATGGTCACAATGTAAATCATGAAGAACACTAGAAAGAGCAGTATTGACATTTGTAAAGGTTTCCAAATGCCAGTAGGATGATTTTCCTGACCTGGTTTTAATGTCCTCCTTCATTTTTTGTCATGAATTGCACCAAGAAAAATGAATAACAGATTAAAAGTCAGGAAAAAAGCCTTAATGGGAGCAGTTCTACATGTATTCTGTGTTTGAAACACACTGTAGTGTGTTCCATTCAGTGAAGAACAAGACTAAAGAGGACTCATTTTAAAAGAGGTATTTGATGGGGGTGATGGAAGAGTGTGAATTGTCCTCAAGGTGTTTCTCCTTTTGCACTTACTGCAGGAAGGGTTTTTATGATTTAGGTTCAGAAGAGCAGACCCTCACTCCAGCAGGAGTCAGGAGACTGACTCCTAAAGGATCCATCTCCCTTACCTTCAGACATCTCCAGTACGGACATCCACAGCTGGTGTTGTTGTTTCAGGTTCATTTTACGAATGAAAGAGGACTTGCTGCCTGCCTAGACACACTTTTCTTGTGACACTTGAGACGCCATACACTATCTCCAGGTGCTGGTAAGTACAACACAAGGCAGACCCTTGGCTTGTGGAGCAGAAAGTGGAGGTCAGACAGAAAACCTGGGGGCCTCCCTGATGGTACAAGATTCCTATGTGTGGACAAATAAATTGAGCCATAGATTTCCATGTACTGTAACAGGAGCTTTGGAGGGATAGCTCACATGTGCACACATATCCTGTAGACACATAAATGCAGATAGGTGAACCTGGTTGCAAAGCCCACCCCTGCCTCAGGAGATGAATCACACCTGAGATATGACCAATTCTATCCATTACCTGCACAAAGGCAATACAAGCTTTGGTATAGATATCTATACGCTAGAAATCTGATTTGGGATGAATGAATCTCCCATCTGAGACTGGAGAAAATAAATACCTTCTTCTTTTTGAGCATTTAGCTACCACATAACTTACATTACAGCAGTGTTAACACTTTGGTGTTCTACACACAAAATAGTAGAAGAAGATGTTATTGATTCAAAGCATTTGCAATCTTGGAATCATAGAATAATTGGAAGAGACCCCCAGAGGTCATCTAGTCTAAACCCCTCCTCAAAGCAGGTCTAAGCAGATGAAATTGTTAGGGATTTGTCTGGTTAAGTCTTGAACACCTCCAAGGATGGAGGTTCCATGACCTTTCTGGGGAACTTCTTCCAGTACTTGACCACTCTCGTGGTAAATAATAATAACAATAATACCAAATTAAATAAAAACATACATCTAATAAGAATTTTCTATGCTCCAACTTGTGTCCCTTACCTCTTGTACTATCACCATGCAGATCTGAGATGAGCCTGGCTTTGTCTTGTCTGTATCTGCTGATCGGGTAGTTGTAGAGAGGAAAAAAGGTGTCGCATTAGCCTTCTCCTCCTAAGGCTGACCAAGCCCAGTTTCCTCACCATCTCCTTGTGCATCATGTGCTCAAGTCCCCTGAGCATCTTGAGAGCCTCCACTGGACTTGCTCCAGTACGTCAATGTCCTTCATGGACTGGGGAGTCCAAAACTGGACACAATGCTCTAGAGGTATTCTCACAAGTACTAAAGAGAGGGTAAGGATCACTTCCCTCTGGGCCTGCTGGCTGCACTCTTACTAATACACCCAAGGTGTGGTTGGCCTTCATTTGTTGCAGTGATACACTGCAGACTCATTTTCAAGCTCTTGTCTTTCAGAATCCCCAGATCTTTCTCTGCAGACTTGCTTACTAGATGGTTGGACACAGCCTGCACTGTTGCATGGGGTTATTCCACCCAGATTCGAGCCATAGTATTTGCTTTTCCTTCATTTCAGGAGGTTCCTGTTAGCCCATTTCTCCAGCCTGTCAAGGCCCTCTGAATAGCAGCCATGCCCTCCAGTGTATCAGGTCCAACAAAGCATCTCTCCTAGTCACTTCATCAGTCACCTTCACCAAGAAATTATCTTCTGTGAATTCCAGAAATCTGCTCAGTTCCTTGTGCCCAGCTGCGCTGCCCTTCCAGCAGACATCAAGGTGGTTTGAGTCACCTGTGAGTACCAGGGGCTGCGACTATGAGGCTTTCTCCTGCTACAGGATCATTTTATGACTGTGTCCCCCACCACAGCACCTTTGTGAGTTGGTCCAGAGATTCCCACGTCCCTGGATCTGCACTCTGTGAGCAGTTTCCTGGCTGCATGGCTGCCATGGACTTGATTGATGCCAAGAGCCCTACAACACTCCCCTGGAAGACAAAAAACAAGGAACATAATTGCACGCTAACAGGGCCAAATACGACACCTACAGACCACGGCTCTGTTCTCACCACACAGCCTCAGAACCAAGATCCCTGCACCACCAGAGCTCTGCCAAGCCCCACAGCCTGCCACCCTGAATCACCCAGGCTCCAGGACTGTAACTCTGCCTCTGCCTCAGTCACTGCCCTACTCCCTCCAAAACACTATGAGTGACTTTACAGATGTCTTTGAGAAGAAGGCGGAAGAAATGCTACCACTCTATGACACATATGACTGCCACATTGACCTGATCCCAAGAAAGGAGGTGCCTTGCCACCCTGAATTAGCAGCCCTCAAAGAATACCTCAAGGACAATCTGGCACAGTGGTTTATCTACCTCTCCTCCTGGCTCCTCATGCCGGAGGAAGACTACGGCCCTGTATAGATTACAAGAGGCTTAACAATATCATGGCGAAGAACTGGCACCCCCTGCTCCTCACCCCAGAGCTATTAACAGTCCTCAGAGGTCTCTACTTGCTTTTGAATTTCGTTCAGTTTCTGCCAGTTAGCAGCTGCTCAGGTCTCATGCCATCTAGGGTCAGGAAAAGTGAGTGGCATTTTCTAATCATTCCATAGGTAAAGCCTATTCAATCAGTGTATCTGTTGCTAAGTCTTCATCGTTCTGACTACGGCAATTAATGTGATAATGTAGCTTGAGCAAATGGCCCAGACCAGCTGAGCTATGGTTCAGTCTCAGGATATGGGAAGCAATACACACACTCCTAAACTTGTAAATTACACATCTACAGTTTAATTTTAAAAAAATTGCTGCTATGATGTAACTTGAATGACTACCACAATATAAGCTCTTTATAAGATACACTTAATATATGGCAGTAACTGCGAAGCTACAAACATTTATACATTCAACACGCAAGAGTAGTTTGACAGTACTGATCAGCCTGTTCCTACTGTCTATGTACTAAAAGCATGTGACCTGAGAGCAATTACACGTTGCAGCTTTCTGGCATGGGTGTGGAAGCTCCACCACAATGTCTTGCAGCAGTTTGGAAGTCAACCAGGAGGGCTGAGCAACAGTCAACTACCTTCCAATCCTCTCCCACACAGATTTTGCAGTTGGAGGCTTTGTTATCAGTGAGTCATTCTGGAGCATTTGTTCCTTTGTCACAGGTGGGATGTCTCCAGCTGCAGCTACTCTGTTTCTGGCTGGCTGTCATTCTCACTGTGGCTCTTTTGGCCATTGCTGAGTGATAATGTTTCTACTTGTGTGCAAATCACCAACCACAGGCAATATGATCTTGCATGTATTGAAATTCAAGGTCATCTCCCACAGCTTCCTGTGTTGAGCTTGGACCTGACTCATCACCTTGCCTGGTCTGATGATTACTGGACTGCTGACAGAACCCACTGCTATCCCCAACCGAGACCTGCTTGGGTGTTGTGGGTCTGTGCTCTTTTGGTGCAGGCGCCGTCCATGCCATGGCCACCCTGGGCTCCCAGCTCACCTTTGCTTGTGGAGCAGCCCCACTTGCTGCTTTCTGACATCTTCTTAGAAAAGAGCCTGTGACTTTAGTAACTCTCCCAAGCAGTCACTCAGGTGTTGGAGGGACTGTCACAGGATGTTTGCCTGTGTCTGTAAGAACTTGAATATCTCAGTAATGGTCTCTGTGCTTCAGTTTAAAATCCCCGGTTCCCGAAAGTTGAGAGGAACTGCTCTGAGTGATTGCACTTAGGCTGAAACAAGAACTTATGCATTTGGAAAGGAACAGAGGACTGCAACTCTAAAAGAAAGACAGCCAAGATTTTTCTTATGCTTCTCTATGGGGGGAAGTCTGGCTTAATTACTTGCGAGAAGAATATTTGGCTGAATTCACTGCTCGTAACACCATTTACACAACATCTGGAGTTTGCATTTGCTACAGTCTGGCCTGAAAGCTCTGTATTGACAGTCTCTTAATCCAGGTCAACAAGTGCTCACTGCATAAAAAGTAACAAACAGAAGAGACTCCAGAACTCCAAAGCAGGGCAGAATTAGTAAGAGTACTGAATTATTTTTCATGCTCTTCCCAGAGAAGACTCATATGTAGCTAGATGCATTTGTAGAGAGAATTTCAAATATTCTTTGGGTGCTGTTTTCACAGGAATTTTTATAAAGGAAAACTGATGCAGTGTATTTTTTCAATTTTACTATTCCGCCTGTCAGCCCAAAGTAATTCAGCCTAACACCACCAACAAGATTGCAAATATCCCACTTTATCAATAGAATACTGACTCTTAGCTGGTTTCACTATACGTGTATCACCTACTTTGGTCTTCTAGTGAAGACAGGGCTGAATTCAACTTGTATTGCAAATCAAGCAGGTTTTTCAAGAAGAACATTCAGTCCTGTGGTTTGGGTTTCTTTATTGTTATTGGTGTTGTTGTCGTTGTTGTTGTTGCTATTTTCTTGTGTTATTTCTCAGTGGTGGATTATCCATCACTGTCTTTTGTAAACTACTCCAGCTGACAATTAATCTATTGAAAATACTCTGTAACCACTGCTGCCTCACTGACCAGTTAAATACCTTTGCTACATCAAAAAGGCTCCTGGTCTCCCTGAAGGCAATTAGAGGCTTTGATCAAGCTATAACTATACTTTTTATTGATAAATAAATAGATAAATAAATAAATAAATAAATAAACTTAAATTTATTTCCTTAAGTCTTACTAATAGGTGCATCCTATCAAAAATGAGGCTTATTATAAGAAATTTAACTATTTTAGAACTTCGGGCTTCTATGTGGAAACGAGTAAGCGTTTTTTATGTAGTAGGCTACAAAACAACACTGACAACTAAACCTTGCTCCCGAATTAATAACCTTTGCTATAGAGTTATGGAGTTCACTAACACAAGACAGCTCTAGGACCAAAAATGTAGCAGGGTTCCAAGAAGGACTCAGCATGTCTAGGGTAGAGGAAAGTAAAAAGGCTGGGCTTTAAGAGCCAATATAAATGTGCTGGTTACTTCAGCTAACGATCTCAGTGTCTTTTTACAGTTAGTGAGTCTACAGAGAGGTATAAATTGGGATGCATAAATCCCACTCAGCAGGTCTCTCCATCCCTTTATTTTCTGATTTCTGGTAGCAATATGGGAGGATCAAAATAGATCTCAAGTACTAACACCCTCACCGCACCCCCCTGGAAAAAGAAAAAAAGAAGAAAGAAAAAAGATGTTTCTGTGAAAAATTTCCTTTCCTCTGTCATGACCAAAAGCATGGCAGAAATGACACTGAAGCAGACCACAGTGAGAAAGTTCATCCTTTGGGGACTGCCCTCCAGCTTAGAGGCACAAATGATCCTCTCTGCGGTGTTTCTGCCCCTCCACCTCATGACTCTGCCTGGCAACCTCCTTGTAATGCTGTCCGTTGACCATGACTGATACTTTCTCATAGCCACATGCCTCTTCCTCAGCAACCCTTTTTTCCCCCCAGATCCACCATTTGATGTTACAGAGCCTGAAATGTTGGGTGACCTCTTCTGTGCAGAGAAGATCATCTCTTTGGAAGGATGCGTGGCCCAGATGTTCTTCCTTCATCTCTGTCTGTACAGAGACCTGCCTCCTCGCTGTAACAGCCTATGACTGCTGCAGGGCCATCTGCAACCCCATGCACTATCATCTCACACTCATGCGAGAGTACGCCTACAGCTGGCTGGGGCTGTGTGCGTGGGGACAGGGATCCCCTGTGGCCTGACTGGAATTATGATCAAGCTGCCCTGCTTCACAGAATTTGACAGCTTGGTCTGTGATGTGCTGCCAGTGATCAAGGCGGCTTGCACGAATGCCTACATTATTGAGATGCTGAAAATCTCCAGCTCTGGGCTCATCTAGGCTTGCTTCATGGTCCCACTGGCCTCTTATGGCATCCTCCTAGTCTTGCTACAGAAACATCTGTGCAAAGGTGTGCACAAGGCCCTCAGTGCTTCTGCCATCGGGCTCATGGTTGTAATGCTCTTCCTGGGATACTGCATCTTCATTTACTCCTGCCCTTGCACCAGCTTCACTGAGGACACTGTGATATCAGTCTTCTTAACACAGCCTTCACCTCCTGCTAAATCCCATAATCTGCATCCTGGGAAATGAATACATGAGGTGGGCACTCCCCAAGCTAACTGGGAGAAAAGTAGCCACAGAGGAGAAATAAAAGCTAGAGCAAAAGCAGCTGCACTTTCCAGGGTCAGCTGCTGTTTTTTTCAGCTTTATCAGCAATAGGCAAATTTCATTGTGACAAATCAGCACCTAACCTCTTTCTGTGCAGATAATCCTCGTACATCACTTTGTAACTTTTAGGCCATGCTTATCAGCCTGTGTTTGAACTCTCTGGCCTCATCAAGAAACATAAAAAAAGGGCTTTCTTCCAAGATTAAGTTACCATACAAAAGACATCACTTTCTACATTTTTTTTTGGAAGGGCAGGGCGTGTGGAGTGTTGGAGTGAAAGCGCATGGAGCTGAGAGGAGAGGCAGGCAAGAGGGAGGTGCAGGTAAAGGTGTGAGGGCTGGGCTGTGGGTTGTGAGGTCATTTGTGCTGCAGGAATGTGCTTGGTGAGGAGCATCAGGCGGGCATTGTGAGGTGCTCAGGGGAAGGTCAGGGTCATTCAAGAAGGGCCGAGAGGTTGTGGGAAGGTGGAGGCAGAGGCAGGTTGTTGGGAGAGCACTTGGGTGCTGATGAGGAGGTGCTGTGTGTTCCCTCAGCAGAGCATGCAGGAGCTGGAGGCAGGCGTGTGAGGACAGCAAGGGCTCTCCGATGGTGGCCAGCAGACAGGACATGTTCTGGGGAGGTAAGGGGCCTTGTGGTAATGGTGCTGCAGCTGGGACAGGCACTGGGAGAACCCCTGTGGGAGGCCCCTACCCCAAGCCTAAGCCCCTACCCCTAACCTGAAGCCCTACCCTGCTACCTTGCCTCCTTCCCCTCCTGTGTTCGCCAAGGCCAGACCCAAACTGTTGTGCTGAAGCCTCAGTCTCTGCGCCCTTCTCCTAACTCTTAACCTGCACCTGAAGCTAATGCCCAGCCCTCATCACTTGCCTTGAAGCACTGGATGGGGCTCGAGCCCTTACTCTCAGTCAAACCCAAAGCCCTCTGCCCAAACTCTAGTCCATACCCCAAACCCTGAGCGCAAACCCCAAGCCCAACACTCAACCAGCACCCAAAAGCTTTCCCTCACCCCTGTCATTGCAAAGCCCAAACCCTGTACTGGTGGCTGAAGCCTAAGGCCAAAGTGTCTCCCTCACAGCCCCTAAGCGTCCACCCATGTCGTAAGCCTAGTTCAACAGCATTTGCCGCCCGGCAGGCAGAGGAACCTGACGTCCTCAACTTAAGAGCTGTGGGCAATGCAGAAGGGCAGAAAGCCTGAGGAGGGGTGGAGGCAGAGGCAGGTTTGAGGGACATGACTTTGTTATCGACAGGGAGGTCCCTTCTTTTTCAGCATGTTGCTGCTCATCGGAAATTGTTCATAAATGAGGCCATGAAGGTTTTCGTGATCTGGGACAGAGCTGACCTCTTGAATGGCAGTTCTGCAATAAAAAGCAATCTCCTCAGTTCAGTACCTCAACATTGGACTCTTCTTCCAAAGCTGGAGTCACAAATGTTGGCAAGCAATGTTAGGGAATGAGGATCAGATTCATGGCTTTCTTGTTGGTTCCTGTGGCAGAGGAGATGGTGAAGGATCCCAGAATTGCCTCCCGAGGCTGTACCACATGTGGTTGGGCTGGTGGCAGTTGACCGTCCTCCTGGAGGGGAACTGAGCTGCCTGCGGAGCTCAGAGCATTGCTGGGAACATCATATGGGGGGTGTGGGCAGGGTGTGGAGCCTCCCAACACAAGAGACCATCCAAGGTAGAGTCACTGAGCAGTACAGAGCAAAATCAAGACATGCATAGGTAAAGGAGGGCTCTGCAATGCCAGGAGAGGCAGTGGAGAGCCCACAGGCTCAGCGAAGGGAGCCTGGAGAGCCATCCATGGCACCCTCTTTGAAATGCCGTAGGCTGGATCCAGTGCAGCCCCTTAACACATCTTGGGCCCTTGGAAATGCTGCCTGAGCACCTTCCACAGCCACATCAAATGGGAGGCAGGGACTGCCAGTGGCATGATAACCATCCTTTGGGGTCTGTTTTCTGCTCTGACAAGCATGGCCACTGTGGACTTACCTCATGGCCTCATGGCACCACGAGGCGCTCTCTGTTAGGCAGCAGTGCCTGCACCATGTCCTGCAGGGAGCACACGGAGGGGGTCCTGGAAGGGCTGGCCAGGCCAGCATGGACACCCTCACCTGGAGAAAGGCTCTTGGGGGACCAAGAAGGTGCCTGGAGGGGAAGAAGGGGGTGGTGGTGTGTGGGACAGGAGGAAATGAGAACGAGAATCCCATTTCTGCATGCACCAGCTTGGGGAAGGCTGCTCTGTCACTGGAGCAGCAGCAATTGCCTGAAGAGCTTCAGGACCAGGGCACTTGTGTTGCGCAGAGGAGCAGGGCTGGCATGGAGGTGCCACAGGCAGCCTTGGGGATAGGGAATGTCCTGGACAGGAGAAGAGGGGAGAAAGGGAGTCACTGGCCTCTGTTTCCCTCTGCCATTGCTGGCCTCCAGCCCTGAGGCAGGTGGAGAGGTTTCCACCCCCTCTCCCCTGCTCTGCTGGGCTACGAAAAGGGCATGGAAGTGAAGAGAGATGGTGAGGAGGCTGAACTGGTCTGGAAGGTGCCTTGGGGAGGAAAACCCCAGGCTTCAGCACACTTGTGTGAAGAGGCAAGCAGGGGGCACACACCAGTGTGCTGCTGGGGCAGACTCAGGCCTTGTGAAAACACATGAAGGGCCAGAAGAGAGGAGGCCGTTCTATGTTCTTGTTGCACAAGCACACCAGGAAAACTGCCCCAGGCCTTTTGGCACAGACCCAGCCTCTCGCATCAGCTATTCCCAGTGCTGGCTGTATAGCCTAGTGCTGTGGGGATGACATTTGGTACGTGGCCAACTCCATCCTCCTGCTGGGCTCACTTTCGGAACTGTGGGGACTGCCCCGAGGGCAAGGGGCTCTTTCTCCCACCCTTGAATGAACCCTGCCCCATGTGGGGCCTGCACAGCATGGCTGTGTGGCTGTGTTCAGAGCAGCGGGACTCAGCTGACTTAGGGCCTGGATGCAGGTGGGAGCCATGATGCTCCTCGCTGCTCCACTTCAAAAGGGCAACTCTTCTGCACAGAGCAGGAACCAGCTCTCCAGGTGCCATGTGTCCTGGGAAGCTCTTTAGGGCAAGCGACATTAGGACAAAGGCTGGTAGATGGCTGATTGCACACAGGCTCGTTGGGGAAGGCTTTCTGGTGCTGCTCTCACTGCCAGCCTTTCTAGGGCAGCTGGCAGTGTTTGCCCCAGGGCTGCCCCACACCATGATAGCCCCCAACACTGTGGGCCCGGCTCATGCCCTCTGCAGGAAGCTTCTGCCAGAGACATTGCCCAGCCCTGCCCTCTCCTGAGGGATCTCTCCCATGGCTCACCCCCCACCCCCCGCCCCAGGGACAATTGAGGCCATTTCTCCCTTGGGAACAGCCTCCACAGAGGGACCTCCAGGGCTGAGCCATCTCTGCCAGATCCCAGGCTCACAGAGTGGCACCTCCATTGCACCTGTGTGTCTCCAACCTGGATGGACCTTGGACATATGTCATAGTCTTGTCTCCAGCCCTGCCTCTTCCCACATCTTTTATAGCTCCTGACTGGTGGAGCAGAAAATCCCTCCATTCCCTGATGGGATTCTGGACTTGACACTTCTTCCACTGCTTATCCACCTGGAAGCCCAGCTCCTTCCCAGCAAAACTGCATTCTAGGCACTTGGCCCTAGCCAGTCCTGCTTCAGGGAAGGATTCCAAATTCCTGAGGCAGGAATTTGCAGCTGCCTTGGCTGAAACTAGTGAGGTGCCCACCAGCCCATTTCTGCAGCTTGTCAAGTTCCCTCTGCATAGCAGCAGCATTAAGGCCAGTTAGTGCACCCAGGGCCCTAACAGAAGCCTCCCCTGCCAGCCATGTGTGTCCTCAACCTTGCATAGATCTGGGTTCAGGGGCTTGCTGTAGAGGGATTGAATTGCTGTGCGTAGTTATATTTCATGGCACACAGACCACAAACAGGGATGGGGAAGTGGGAAAGGCACACAGCGTCAGAGATTTGTGGCAGTGCGGACAGGTTCCAGCTGCCTACGAGGTGCCCCAGAGGCTGGGCAGGCTTGGGGAGGAAAGGTCTGAGGCATTCCTGGGGAGCCCCGCAAGAGCCACAGAGGCTCTGGGGAAAGGGTCCAAGCTGGCTCCAGGGAGCCCCACAGAGCTGTGCAGGCTTTGGAGGAAGGATCCAAGCCAGCCCCACAGAGCCCCACAGGGCCTGGCAGGCTCAGCAGGGAAGGCTCCAAGCTGCCTCCAGGGAGCCACAAAGGGATGGACAGCACTGGTTGCGCGTGGGGTGGGGATCGCTCAGGTGCCTCAGGCTGAGCAGGGGGTTAGCACAGTGGGGACGTCAGAGCCATTGGCAAGGCTAGCCACAAAGGAGGAAAAGCAGAGGCTAGGCCCTGCACAGCTGCAGGCCAGGCCCCATGGTGCTCTGTCCAGGGCTTGAGATGGCCCAAGGGAACTGTCAGGGAGCAGCAAGGGTCAGTTACTCCCTAAGGACTTGGGAGCTGGGAACCAAGGTTCATAACATGCCTGGCAGCACAGGAGCCTCTCCAGCCAGCCAGGGCCCTGTCCAGCAGCACCCAAGAAAGTTTTGCCGGGCAGGCCCAGAGGTGGTAGCCAGGTTCAAGCAAGAGTCCAAGTCATCAGGCAAGTCCATGGTGACCAGGCAGAGCTGAGGCCTAGCCAGCAAGTCAAGGAAGGATCAGACCCAGTAATTGTCGGGCAAGTCCATATTGACAAAGTAGGTCTGAAGTCAAGCTGGAAAGACAGGCCACGGGCCAGGGGCCACATCAGCAAAGTGCACGGCCAGGCAGAGGTGTGGCTGTGATGGAGCTGCACACACATACTCCTACAACAGCATTCAGACAGGGCCTGAAGATCCAGGCCTGAGCTTCAACGGAGCTCCTGCACCCATAGGCACAAACTTGCTTCAAGAAATAGCTACCTGCCTGGTCATCTAATTAGTGGCATGCATGAAGGAATGAACAAGACTCCTGCTGTCCCTACCTACTCTGCAGACAAGCTAGAGCCTGAGTTCAAGGAAGAAGGCATCACTTCTGGCACTGTGGCAACAAAATCCAAATTTGATTTTGCTGACACCTTGATTCTGCTGAGTGATTCTTGCGAAGGTATGCAGAAAAGCATTGCATTAGGAGAAATCCTCTGTGAGTTCATGGGACTTATGTCAGAGCCCTGAGGGCACTAATAAGCCTGAATGGCCCTGAGCAGCCTCACCTGGGCCCTGGATGGCCAAGGCCCCTGCCATGTGAGCTGAGTCATGCCCCTGCACTACTGGCTCCCCATCCCTTTGGCAGTGGCTGGCCCTGGCTGCTCCCTCACAGCTTAAGACTCAGGAGGTCAAGTGCCACAGGGTGTTTTACTAAACCTGCTCAGGGGTCTTGTGTGACCAACAGCTGTAAGCCATGCGTGCTGTTTAGTCCAGATGTGAATATGCCTGAACCGGGCAACTCTGGAAAATATCTGGCTCTTGGTGTCAACCCCTCCACTGCATTGTCCCAACCAGAGCTGCAAGAGAAACCTCAGCCTCAGCTGCTCAGTGTCAGAAAGCTGCTGCTGAGACCAATGCAGGGAGTTGTTATCTTGAATGGCTACGCATCCCCAAGAAACATTTCTCTCTATAACCATGCTGATAAAAAATTGCCTATCATTTTATCTCACTGCCCATGCAGATATAAAATCCTCCTGTCTCCGTTAACTTCAATTTAAGCAGAAGAGCAGCAGTTAAAGACTGGCTACATCTGCCTGATTGTGCATGTGACTTAATATTTTATTCAAGGACTTCCCCACAGCAAGAGAAAGTGCTCATTTACGAATCTGTGCTACTGCACTCACCATTTGGATTTTTTTTTTTTAATATGTTGTCCATGCCACCACCCTGTGTGCCTCCCCACTGCCCATTCATCGTCGCCTGCTTCCTTGCTTGCATTCCCTTCTCTCCCTGGCCCTGGCTGTTGCTAAACTTTGTGGCCAGCATGTTGCTGCAGAGAGAGGACGAATCCCTGACCGCAGGCTGACCTGCACTCCCACTACATCTCCCCCCAGCACTACGCAGGCACACAGTGCCCGCAGTGGGGCCATCCTGCCAGGATTTGCAAGCTTTTTCTGGGCACTCAGGGAAGCAGATTTTGCATGCATCACCTGTTTCAGCTGACATCTGCGCCCTGCAACCCCCCACCAGCCCCAGCCCACATCCTGCTGCCACACAACATGCCCCACAGACCAAGCTCACTGCGAGGCCTGCTTATTGCCAAGGTCAGGGGCAGGGGGAGGCGGGTGGTGTCACTTAAGGGAAGGCAAAATAAAAAACAGCAACTGGGAGCCCATGCCTTCCCTCGCCTCCTTGCCCTTCCATACAGGGAACGGGCACACCAGCCCGGCATATGAGAACTCTGAGGTTGGGGGCTCCAGGGCAGAGCATAGTGCAGTGCAGTGTGACACAGAGACAGCATTGACCCTGCTCCCGCCCACCCACCAGGACAATGGGAAACAGCCACCTGGCTGCAGGTGAGGGTGACGCTGGAGAACAGCACTACATGCACCTTGCAGGGACACCAGGTCTCCCCCTCTCAGAGGGGCACCACATCTACCCCCTGCCCAGATGACTGCCTTCCCAAGGGCCACCCAGCACCAGCAGAAATGGCTGCCAGGGAACCACTGGGACCATGGTGGGAGAGTGACACCAGGTGAGGGAGAGAGCATTTCTCACAGCAGCCTGCCCCATGGGCAAAGACATGTCAGAGCCAGACCCAGCAACCTGCTGCTGCCACCATCTCCCAGGATGGCATGGGGGTGGCACAAAGCCAGTGTCCTTGCTAAGAACAAGCCACTAGTTCAGCTTGCTCCAAAACTGGGCACAAAATGAAAAAAGAAAAAAAAAAAGAAAAAAAAAAGGAGCTGCACCACCCCTCATGTCAGGAAGGCCCTCCTCCTCCCCCTTACCCTATCGCTGTCAATACCAACAGTGGTGGCAGTAGGCTGATGGGCCTTGGAGGAATGCAGGGCCAGGACACCCAGACCACCAGCACACCTCCTGCCTAAAACTCCCAAAGTCACAAGGATCACGAGACCTCACTCTTACGGTCCACAGTTGTACTGAACAGCAAGAACAAGCAAGCTTCTGGCCTCCCTCAGCTTGCCTTAGCACATCCATGTTACTAGTTGACAGCTGTACCACCCCATTCAAACTGCCCACCTGACACTGTCCTCAGAGCAGGTCATGCCCAGCACACACTGGGAACTTGGCAGCAGAAGGCAGAACCCCTGGGGGCTTGTCCCCAACCTCACTGGGCCATTGGGGAAAAAATAAAAAAAATCACAACAGTGGTATTTCACTGGTGCCCTGGCCACAGCATGGGCCGCATTTCCACAGGGCCTCCTGCTTCCTCTGCACCTCCTACATCTCTCTGCCGTGCCAAATTAGTGTCAGGCTCAACAGGCTCACTCTTCTTTCCTTGCTGATTCCACCAGGCCTTTTCCCCTAGCCAAGGATTAGCTGGAGACAGCCAAGGCCCTGAGTGCACTAAGAGGCCTTCAGTGGAAGCCTTCATTGCTCCGACCAGCCTCACCTGCTCCCTCTGCCCAGGGGCTCTAGTAATACTCACCTTGGGGCTTTAAGGTATGCTTCAGTGTCGGAGGACGCCAGAGTGGGAGGCGGGCCCGGAGTAACGATGGAGTCTCAATATGAGTATGATCATTCTCCTCTTTATTAGAGTTTACACAAAGTATATATATGGATAAGCAATACGCATGTGCTAGCAATAGTTACATGATTGGCTACAGTTTCTGTCCACGTGCATAAAGCGGATACATGATTGGTGCAAGGTTGCTGTCCACGCTCCGTCGACATTTATGGAACCTAGTTCCGTCCAGACTTGTTTACCAGTTTTGTGAATACCTTCTTTTGTAGTGCTCAAGGCTGCTATACGGCCACTTTCAGCAGGCTCGCTTGCCTTGGCCTAGATAAGGCCGCTTTCAGCAGGCTCACTTGCCTTGGCCTAGATTCCTTCCTCTACCCCGAAGATGGGATTGTTCATCCCAATCAGAACATGCCCTCTCTCACTTAACCATTCCCATAACCATTCCTCCATCACTTCAGCTCTGTCTTTAGGGCTGTGTGCTCTAGCTCTGTTCCTCAAGTGCTGCTTGGACTCCCTGATGGACTGTGGATGGGCCTGCCATGATACCTTGCCTGATGAGCCCTGGACTCTCAAGAGGATCTCTTGGCACCACCCTGCTTCTGCTCACCTGTCTGTGCTGCTGTGGGATTTGGCCCAGTTGGTGAGCTCACTCTCTGGCCTGAGTTGTGGTTGCTGGGTGTGTTCCTCCCCCTACCTGCCCTGCCCCTTCTTGGCTCCTGCCTTGCCTTGCCTTAGGTAGAGCCCTGCTTCTGCTGCTCCCTAATGGTTAGCTCAGGCAGCCTCAAGCCCTCAGCTGAGCACCAGCAGGCCTGGCCCTGCAGTTGCTTTGGGGCCTGGCCCCACACTGCTCCTGCAGAGTGCCTTCCCCAGGCACTCTGCAGTCCTCCAGGACCCTGTGCTCAGCAGGCACAGGCACCTCACAGGCCTGCAAGCTGTGCTGGCTTCCCCTGGGCCCAGAGCATCCCTTGCTCCCTCAATCCTTTCATCAGCACTGAGCAAAGACATGGGTGCTCAGCAGTTAGGTGACCCTAATGCTCCCTGCTTCCTCAGAGCCTGGCTCTTCAGGATGCCCTGAGACTGGGTGTCCCCCTGTTTGGAGCACAAGGACCTTATTTTCCAGGCTCTGAGGACCTCTTTGTGCCTTGTCAGTGTGCAGCTGTGGCTGAGCTTGCCTTGCTGGAGCTTTGGCAGGGGAATCACTCAGCTGCTGACTGTTTGCTTGAAATGAGGAAGCTGGCTGTGGCAGCTGGGTGGGGAGAATGGCCAGGCAGGGTCCTCCCCAGAGCCTGAGGCAGCTCTCAGACCTGCCTCTCTCTGTGGACAGGCACCTCATGGTATGCCTGAGAGTGCAGTGGGACCCTTGGCTCCCCCAGCTGTCAACACCAGACCTCTGCTGCACCTCCCTGGCAATGCTCCTAGGTGAGTACCCTGACTGTGTGCATAGTTTCTGAAAGGTGGCTGCAGAAACCCTACCACCCCGTTGCCTCTATGATGGTCCTATGGACCTCATGCCAGGGAAGGAAGAGCCCTTTGGGTGTATCTGTACCTCCTCATGCCCTGAGGTAACAGCCCTTGAGGAGAACCATCTGGAGCACAGGTTCCTCTGTCCTTCTAACCCTGCCCTCACAGGAGGGAGAGCAGGGGCTGTACTTCTTTCTGCTTCTCTTTTTCTTCTTCTAATAGGTGGGGGTGGTGGAGAAGGAAGGATGTCCCTGTGTAGATTACAGGGGGCTGAAGGACAGGAGAGTCAAGAACTAGCACCCCCTGTCTCTCTTCACAGAGCTCCCTGAATGCCTACAGGGCACTTGCTAGCGCAGAAAGCTGGACCTGCAAGAAGGAAAAGGCTTTGCTTCAAATCCTGAAGCAGGACAAATGCAGAAGGGCCTTCTGCACCACACAGGGCCACCAAGAGTGCCTGAGAATGCCGTTAGCCTCCGCGGTGTGCCAGCTACTTCCCAGCATGTCGTCAATGATGTGCTGAAGGAACTGCTTGATGACTGCCTTTTGCCATAACTGCCCCGTGCCCTCCTCAGCTGGCAACTACTGTGCAAGGCAGGCAGCTACTTCTTGCATTTGTTCCCTTCCACGGGCAGTTCTGCAAGCAGCATGTTCCTCCGGCAGCTCCCAGAACAGCTCTCCTCTGACAGACGACTTGCTTTTGGTGGACACCAGAAGGTGCACAAGCACCTTCTGTGCAACTGAAATGGGCATTGACAGGAGACCCACTCCTAGTGCACCCAGACCCCAGCTGGCCTTTCATTGGAGAAGCAGCTGCCTCAGACAGAGCCAGCGAGGCCTCCATCTCCCACAGGGTTACCCTGAAGCAGCACCTTCACCCTTGGGCCTTCTTCTCTCAGCAGCTCCCTCCCACTCAGGGCAAGGATGATTCTGGGGACAAGGAGGTCCTGGCAATCAAAGCTGCCTTTGAGGAGTGACAGCACCTTCTCAAGGGAGCAGAGAAATGGGCAGTGGTGCTCACCAAGCCCTGCAACTTCCCCTGCTCTTGAGGCATGAAGGGCCTCCCTCCGTCCCCAGGAGTATACAATATTTGGACACACACCTTGCGTGTGAACCCCCTCTGCTTTTTCCTTGGAGACACTCCCTCACTGCCACAGCACAGGAGGAGCTTCTTGCAGAAGCAATATGTTTTCTCCTGCCAAATTGGCAGCATTTGCTGTGCCACAGAAAATGACCTGCTCTTGGCACCCCATTGTGCTGGCACAGCATCATCCTGGCACAGCCTCCCCTAGACTGTGGGAAGAGGATGGCTTCCTGCCCTGGGGCACACAGATGTCTACCCCCTAGGCACTGCTGTTAGCACTGGTCTTCCGTGTGCCAAGCACTTGGTGCCAGAAGCGAGAGCCCCTCGGGGCTCGCCCCCCCTGCCTCACTGGGTAAGTGGAAAAATAATCAGAGTAGTAGTATTTCACTGGCGGCCAGGCTGCGGCACGGGTCACATGCACACGCAGCCTCCCACTTATTCTACACCTCTCATGTCTCTTCACAGTGCCAGACTAGAGTCAAGCTCAACAGGCTCTTCCTTCCCTGCTGATTCCGACAAGCCCAGTCCCTTGGCTCTGGTTTTGCTGGATAGTAGGTAGGGACAGTGGGAATCTCGTTCATCCAGTCATGCACGTCACTAATGAGATGACAAGGCGTTTGGCTAATTATTGAACCATGGAATATTCCATGGCACCATTTATGGGTTGGCCTGGGTAGGCAGCCCGTCCACCCAAGTCAAATTTAGTAAGCCTCATTTGGGGACCAGATCCCACGTCCCAACTATCCAGGCTCGATCACAGGGGAGCTGGGCAATAGCCAAATTCAGCAGTATAGAAGACTGAGCAAGCCCATGTCGTCTGTGTGAAGAATTTTACTGTTGCCTTCTGAAGACGGACTTTGCCCTAACAAAGTCACAGTATATTCAAGCCAATTAAAAATTTCAAACACCCTTACCTTTACTTGTGAAGATGTGGAGAATGTCAACAGAGGACAGGAGAGCTCTTTGTGAGAAGGGTCTCGCTGTCCTCTTTAAGCGGCTACTGGAGAGTCCAAGGTCGGCGAGGAAGCTCTCGTTGCCTTTGTACCACTTCCCTTGGGCGCCAGTCGGGAACCCCAAGAACTCCACCTCTCCAGCTTTTGTCATTTCCTACACTTGTCCCTCCAGACGTTGCTACTTTCAGACCTTCTCTGCCGCTGCATCACCTACAGATGACAACCCGCTTCATAATGAACAGTCACGTCCACTACTTTCGCCCAGAGCCCTTTAACCACAACCAAGTCTGTTTTGGAGTGTTTGTCGTTGTTATCCCTGAGGTTCTGTTCGATAAATACCACCCACCCCAGTCTTTTGGCCTCTTCAGCTAGCATCCGACACAAGATGTTTTGCCTGCGGATCTGGGTCTCCTGCACTGCAGGGCAGTATCCGATAATATGGGAACAAGTTTCCCACTCCACAGGACAATGCCTGCACCCCTTCGGAACCCCTTCCCCCAGCCCCCATGCCAAATACTCCCTAGTGGGATAGACATTGGCACGCAGCTGTATTGCTGTTAACAACTTCCTGTGGGGAATACCCCAGTAATGTATGAGCCAATCATTACTGATGTTATCAAAGTTCTTAATGCTGCAGCCTTGCGATCTTAGATTGGCCCAGTTGTCTAACTCTCCTTTTCTCCACTTGCTAGGAACTGGATAGATGACCCTGGGAGCTGACATCTCCCACTTGGATGCTGCCTTGCTACCTGCCAGTACGGCCGAAATTGTGACAGGGAGTTCATCCCCAATTGATGGAATCGTGTTCACTCTTCCTCCAGCGGCGATCCATACCCTCTCATACTCCTTCTGGATGCCCTCCTCAAGATCAATAGTCCTCGTGATGTTGTCAGAGGAACAAGCAATCCGGCGCAGCTGGCGAGCCTGAATATTTGGAATTTGGCTCGCCAGCCGCGCAATTCCAAGCCCGCCATCACTACTGCTGGCATACAAGATGGTGTCGCACATACTGGCAGGTAAGTGAAGCCAGCTCTTCACTGCCGATCTAATGGCAAGGTCCAGGGTCTGGAGGTATGAGGCGTTCACTCCCACATGATCTGCCGCATACAGCACCCATGGGACTGCATACCTTTTCAAGATTTCTACCTTCTGCAGTGGTTTCAACGGGGCTGCCCCAATGTTCTTCACCCAGGTGTCAAGCTTTTCTTTCAACTCCGGCTTCGAGAGTCCGATCCACGGGTCTACTCCCAGGCCCAAATACTTCTTGGAGCTGCCGGGCTCAATTAGGTGGAGTTGAGCCCCTTCGATTTCCCACGGGTCACAGTTGTTAATAACAGTGTAAGAGTCTTTAGTGGGCCTTATCAAGAACCCGTGGCATTTTCCAGCTTCACCTTCAGCCCAGTAGCATGACAAAACTCCTCCATCACTTGGATACTCTTCTGCATGCCCTCCCACGAGTCGCTTAGCAGAACAAGATCATCTGTGAACGCCAATGATGATACAGAGCTGCTGCCGTATTTAAACCCTTCCTTGATCTCCTCCAGTTTACATAACAATGGATCTACTGCTAGGTTGAATAGTAATGGGGACATTGGATCACCTTGCTTCACCCCAGTGAGGATCTTAACCTTCTCAGAGCGGGTTTCCCCTACCTCAAGCCTTGTCGCAAAGTTGTTATATGTATCGGCGATGTCAATTATATGACCATCAGCGCCCTTCTCTCTGAGGACCTCCAGGATGTGATGGTGATTGACCAAATCAAAGGCTTTCCCAAGGTCCACGAAGACGACCGCCAGCATCTTGTGATCTTTCTTTGCGTGCCGAATGAGCACCTGCAGCAGCTTCAGATTTTCTGCACAGCCTGGGGCTGCAATAAACCCTCTTTGGTGGCTGTTAATTGGGCAGGCTCATCGCAGCCGTGCTGTTAGGATCCATGAGAACAATCTTAAAATTACAGACCCCGATGGTAATGGGTCGCCAGTTGTTCATGTCCTCGATTTTACTTGGATCCGCGGATTTTGGTATTAAAATTGTTCTACATTCTTTGATCCCATCTGGGATCCTTCCAGCTGGCAGCCATAGATTGAACAATTCAGCCAAGTGGCTACCCTGAGGGTCCTTTTTAATAACGTCCCTCAGGGAGAGGCCGTGTGGTCCAGGTGCGGAGTTCTTATTCATTTCCGCAATGTTCTTCAAAACCTCCTTTGGGGAGATCATTTTCTTGAAGGCAGAGTTGTCCGTGACAACAGCACTCCGGAAAGCGCCTAAGCCGACGTATGGGGATCCCTCCTCCCACTTCCTCTGAAACGATCCATTTCAAAGAGCTGCTGGTATCAGAGGTATAACCCCCGTTTCACCGCCCTGTTCTTCATCCACCTTCTCTCTTCTCTCAGGCGCAGGTCCTGCTTGATGCTTCCTACGTTGTTTCAATTTTGCTACAGTGATGTGCCCCGCCAGCTGTGATAACCACTCTACTGCTGAACGCTTCGATGACTTTCCGGGCGTCTTCGCCATCCTCTAAGATCCTCCCTCATGCGATCATTTGGCTTGCAGGCAGGGAACCTGCTCGTATCTTCTCTGCCACCACTTTCCTATATTCCATTCTTATCTTCTCCATCTTCTCCCTCTCCACCGGGGACTCCCCTACATGCATTACCGCAGCTCTTCTTGGCGGTGCCAATGCCTTCGCACCAGCCGCAAGCTGTCGTCTCTTGTCACTGATCTGGTTTGCCGTTTTCGTGGGTAAATGCTCTCCAATCAGATTATTGATAAAGCGCTCGGTCTTGTACCTTTCTTCCAACTCCAGCAGTAGAGCTGTCTCTTCTTCTCTCCAGCAGCTCTCATGCATGCCTCGCAGAGTCTTTTCCTTTGGTCGAGATGCTTCATTCCGTTCAAGGTTCCTAACTTATGGGTGCACCAGTCTTTTGTGTTGTGACAGGCCGCTCTTGGTCTTAAACTGGCGGTCGCATTCCCCACATCGCCATGTATCGGGGTCCTCCGGGGCATCCTCTTCTCTTCGGAGTTCTAGGACTCCCTGGCACTTCGGGAAGTGGCAGGCAATACTATGATGTTTAACGTTAGTTTCCCCACATCGGGAACACTGGAAGAGAATTCTTCGCCGGCCGTGGGCCCTCTTTAGATGGTCAATCAAAGCTGCGATTCTCCCCATCCTGGTGCCACAGCACGGACATGCTGGATGTTGATCAGGGATCTTCGCGACTGGCGTTCCCACGTCAGTCGTTCCCCCCACGGCACCAAGAATGGGACATACTATATCTGTTGAAGCAATTGCGGGGCCAGAGGGACATCTCGGCTCCACGTCTACCACATCCTCCTCTGGTGCTTCTTCAGCTCCAGTCATTGGAGGTGATCCAACGGGTTCCAAGACCTCATCAACCTCTGGCAGATGTTTAATGCAATCCCAGGTTGGTTCGGGACAAGTCCCTTCCCAACCGGCCAAATCTAAATTATAAAATGTCAAATTTTGGGACAGGTGAACCACCTCCTCAGATATTAGTCTCTCAGGGTGTGTCTTTGCAATTTCCGGGAGAGTTTCTCCCGTCTGGGTGGCCACCAAGACAAAATTCACAACCCAAGATTTTAATAGGTTGTTCAACATGACTGCGGGGGTTTGGGATATAACCAGATGAACCAGCCACCAAGTTCACCTGATATGCCTTAGATCAGCCCTCAGGCAAAGGGCTTTGGACACACAACTACTTTACCAGTTCATGGTTGAATAAATTTAGATTCATCTGAATTTACTATCGAGTGGTCGGTGACGCCAGTCGATAGGGAGGAAGTAAGTATAACACCACACAAACACACTGGGGCAGAGGCCAACTCAGTTACCCACAAATGGGCATCCAGCGGGACCACGAGGAGGTGTGACCACTGCAGCTAAGCCCAGTTAGTAACTATGGCCCCATCTTAAGAGAGTCATAGTTACTCCCGCCGTTTACCCGCGCTTCATTGAATATCTTCCCTTTGACCTTCAGAGCACTGGGCAGAAATCACATGGCGTCAACACCTGCCACGGACCTTCATGATGCTTTGTTTTAATTGAACAGTCGGATTCCTCTGGTCTGCACCAGTTCTAAGTTGGCTGCTAGGCGCTGGCCAAGGCAGGGCGCCAGCCCTGTGACCCCAGCTCCCCCCCCATCGCCAGCAGCTGCGTGTGCACCAGGGCACCCACAGCCCCTGCGGATTGGTGGACTGGTGGGGCGGTGGCAGCTGCTGGGGCTTGGGGAGGAGGGGGGGAGAGGGTGGGCGGTGCCTGCCAAAGCTGGGGCAATGCACGGGAAGGGCCTGGTGTGCGTCCAGAGTCACCACCCCACGCCCAACACTCCTCCCCCCCACCCAGGGGGGGTGGGGTGGAGGGGACAGGTGGGGCGCACAGCACCTCATCCAGCCGTGGCATGCGCCCATGCCCTCTTCGTGTCCCAGCCCGACCAACCCAGCCCTTAGAGCCAAGCCTTATCCCGAAGTTATGGATCCCACTTGCCAACTTCCCTTACCTACATTCTTCTAACATTCCAGAGGCTGTTCACCTTGGACACCTGCTGCGCATATGGGTACGGCCCACCACAAGATTTACACCTTCTCCCCTGGATTTTCACGGGCCAGCAAGAGCTCACTGGACCCCACTGGAACCATGACGCTTTCCAAGGCGCAGGCCCCTCTCGGGGCAATCCCATTCCAGGGCACCCAGCTCTTCACAAAGAAAACACAACTCTCCCCAGGGCTCCCGACAGCTTCTCCACCACCGGTTGAGTTACCACACTGGACGCCTTGCGGCACTCATCTCTGCCACTCCGGATTCGGGGATCTGAACTTGACTCCCTTTCGATCGGCTGAGGGCAACGGAGGCCATCGTCCATCCCTTCGGAACAACGCTTGCCTATCGCTTAGGACTGACTGACCCATGTTCAACTGCTATTCACATGGAACCCTGCTCCACTTCGGCCTTCAAAGCTCTCGTTTGAATAGTTGCTACTACCACCAAGATCTGCACCTGCAGTGGCTCCACACGGGACCACATCCCAGCCTTCAAGGCGCACTGCAGCGGCCCTCCTACTTGTCGTGGCGTAGCCCACGTGGCTTCCCATCATGGGCAATGGCCAGGTATGGGTCCAACACTCCAGTGCCATCCATTTTCAGGGCTACTTGATTCGGCAGGTGAGTTGTTACACACTCCCTAGCAGGTTCCGACCTCCATGGCCACCATCCTGCTGTCTATATCAACCAACACCTTTTCTGGGGTCTGATGAGTGTGCGCATCGGGCGCCTTAACCCAGCGTTAGGTTCATCCCGCAGCGCCAGTTCTGCTTACCAAAAGCTGCCCACTAAGCACTCGCATTCCAATGCCCAGCTCCACACCAGCAAGATGGGCATCTTACCCACTGAAAGTTTGAGAAGAGGTTGAGATCAATTTGGCCCCAAGACCGCTAATCATTCGCTTTACCAGGGAAATCTGCCGTCTACGAGTGACAGCTCTCCTGAGGGAAGCTTCGGAGGGAACCAGCTACTAGATGGTTTGATTAGTCTTTCACCCCTATACCCGGGTCGGATGACCCATTTGCATGTCACGACCGCTTCGGACCTCCACCAGAGTTTCCTCTGGCTTCACCCTGCCCAGGTATACTTCACCATCTTTCAGGTCCTAGCACGGACACTCATGCGCCACCTCCCCAACGGAGAGGGCAAGACAGCCTGGTGGTGCGCCCTCGGCTCTGCCTCTGCCTCGGGATCCCACCTCAGCTGACACACACCAGCCTTCATCTTCGCTGCGCCATGGACTATTGACCGAGCTGCTGACTCACGCACATGCTAGACTCCTTGGTCCATGTTTCAAGACAGGTTGGGTGGGTAGGCAACATCGCCGCGGACCCCAGGCACCTAAGCATCACCACACCCTGCCTGGTGGCGCGAAGCAATTGGGGTGCACTGAGGACAGTCCACCCTGGTTGACAGTTGCGCTGGGGACTGGGGGCCTATCCCCTGCATGGGCCACCCCTCACCACCACTGCCCCTCCACCCCCCACAAGCAGAGCTGGGGAGAAATGCACCGCCGCCACAGCCGCTGGGGTCCAGGAACTGCCACAGGGGAACGTGCAGTGGCAGACCTCTCCCTCAGTCCTGGGATTCGGTGAGAGCTGCTGCCCAGTGGCTGTAACACTCACTACCACACGCAGGCGAGCCACCTGCCCACCAGGCCTTCCCAGCCAACCCGGAGAAAGTTGCGGCACACCGCCATGGGGGAAAAGCACCTGATGGGGGCTGGCAACCAGCCCGCAACCCCCCTTGGCCCGCCCCTGCAAGGGGGACGGAGGGGAGGCAGAGGCGGGCATCCACCAAGACCCGAGTTGGCTGACTGAGCCCGCTGGGTTGAATCCTCTGGAATGACTGCACGGACCCCACCCATTTACCTCTTAATGCTTTCATGCCCTCTTGAACTCTCTCTTCAAAGTTCTTTTCAACTTCCCCTCACATCACTTGTTGACTATTGGTCTCGCGCCAGTACTTAGCCTTCGATGGAGTTTACCACCCACTTTGGACTGCATTCCCAAGCAACCCAACTCAAAGAAGCCCTGGTCCCAGCATGCCGGAGGGCCACTAAGGGACTCATATCGTCCACGGGCTGGGCCTCGACCATAAGGGCTTGGGCCTCCCCAGGAGTGGCGCTGGGGATGGGCGCTTCTGTACACCACATTTCCCACGCCCCATCGCGGGGTGGGGATTCGGCACTGGACTCTTCCCTCTTCGCTCACCATTACTGAGCAAATCCTGGTAAATTTCTTTTCCTCTGCTGACGAATATGCATAAATTCAGCGGCTCTCCACATCTGATTTGAGGTTGCAATCGAATGGAGATGAGTCCGGCACCCACCCCTCACGCTTTGAGTCCCGGAGGAGGCCTGAGACAAGACAGAGCCGGTGGGCACGTGCCCACTGGCTGCCGGAGGGAGGAGGTTGCAAGGCCCCTGCCAGGACAAGGGGGAAGAGGCGTAGTGACGGCAGGTCACTGCCCCAGAGCGCAGAGGACAGCAGGGGGCCCTCCAATACATGCGTGCGGCAGCACGGTGAGGTACCACCATGGTACCCACCCGCACACAGCCGCAAGGGCCCGGGAACGAGGTTCTCGTCTCCTCCGGGCCCAGTTCCCGAAAGCTCGCTCACTCGCTCGCTCACACACTTACACAGCCCTCCACTGGCTGTGCCTGGCTCCTCCTCCAGGCCACTGCCTCCGCTCTCGCCCCGGCACGGCACCTGTGCCATCACTGCTGGCCTCAACGCAATGCCACAGCTAATGCCGGATGGTGGGCAAAAGTGGCTCAACATGCGCTACGGACGCGGGTGAGCCACAAACAGGGGAGCCTGGCAGGCACCAAAATGGCTGCGGTCAGGGCAGGGGAAGGGAAAGGGAAAGGCAGACAGCTGGCCACCCGCCACAGAAGGGAACAGGGGACCAGCGCATCACTGGGAGATTGGTGAAGGAAAGCCCATACGGCAGCACTGCCAGTGGTGGTGGGTGGCGGTGACAAGGCGCCGCGCCACCACAACTGACCAAACTGGGGGCCCGGAGGGATGAACTCTGCAAAGCGGGTGCTCCAGGAGTGGGGTTTTCCCAAGTCTGCGCTTAGGGGGACGAAGGCCTGGCTGCGCGGGGAGGAGAGGCACCCTCTCCCCAGGGCACAGGCCTGCGAGGTGCCCCAACTGCATCACACAACACACGGTGCGCAGCACAGCAGTCGCTGCCAGGCTTGGAGGGGAAGGAGGGCAGGACAGGCGCAGCAAGGCATGCCACTTGTGGCTCATGGAGACAGATGGTCGCCATAACTTGGTGGGCAGGGCAACCAGAAGACCGGGGCTGCAGGTGCACGCACCGGGGTCCTGGCTCTGCTGCTGTCCCCCACTCGCCACCACTGCCATGCAACACTGCTGTGCCCCACTCTTCCCCCTATGTGCCCCCAAGAGGCAGCACCACTCTGCCAACACAACAATAGGGGTGACGATTGACCGTCAAGCGACACTCAGACAGGTATAGCCCCAGCAGGAAACTGGGGCCGCAAGTGCATTTGAAGCATCGATGATCAATGTGTCCTGCAATTCACATTAATTCTCGCAGCTAGATGAGTTCTTCATCAACACACAAGCTGAGTGATCCACCACTAAGAGTTCTCTCCCTTTCAGTCCCTGCCGTGCGCGTGGGGGAGCAACCAGCATTCGCAGCCCCTGAGGGCCTCCTCCGCTCCACCTCCCTCCTCATGCCAACACCAGCTGCTGAGCAAGGGACAGTCAAGAGAGGGGGCTCACCTCGCTGACCGTAGAAGCACAGAGGGAGGGGGGAAAAAAGGAGGGCAGAACCCTAGCTCCCCACCTGCGACAAAGCCTTTCTTGCTTCGAGTCCTGCCCAGGTGCCTGGCTCAGCCCAGCCCAGCAGGGAGCAGCGTGCCAGCCACGCCGCCTGCCTCAGGAAGGGGGGTTCCTGAAGACCCTTGGAGTTGGAGTCCGGCCACCACCGCAACCGCCACCACCCACTGCCCATGCACCCGCAACCTACCGGCACTGCACTTCCAAGCTCTTTCCTTGCCTTGCCGGCCTCCAGCTCCACCGTCCCTGAGATGTCACCCATGCCCATGCACACACAGAGCCTCCCAGATGACACCATGCACACTCCCATTCCTTCCGAGGACAGATGCCTGGTGGTGGGTGGATTGGCAAGGTGGGATGTATGGGGACGGCGCCCGCTCCTTCCGCCTCCACGTGGAGACCGCAGGGGGCCACCCCCACCACCCGCCTGCTGCCCACCAGCTCTCTGGCGAAGCCAGGTTGGGCAGAACAAGGTAAGCACTCCGGATGGTGGAGTGCTGGGGGGGGTATGGTGATGCCAGTGGTCATGATGGGAGAGTGAAAGCACCAGCCAGGGAGGAGACTGGATGCACGGGGGCTCGGCTTCCGGACACCCAGGTCGCATCAGGCCACCCGAGTCTTTAAACCCCCACACAGCTCTCCGACCAAGAACCCTTGGGCCTGGAGCCCAGCACTCATGGCCATCCCTACCCAGGGTGGCTACCAGTGGCCACGGTGGCTGGAGGCCCTCCTCCCTCACGCCCCCGCCCAGCCAACTTGCAGTACGGACCCCATAGTACAGCATGGGGTGGTGGGAAGAGTGGGGTGGGGGGAAGAGCAGGGGGGCCCTGCCAGTGTGGCACATGCAGCACCCAGGAGCAGCAATTTGGCACATGGGACCACACCCACACCCACATGGCTGGGTCACCAACAGGGGGCAGGAGAAGCGCGGACGCTAGGTACCTGGCTCTGGGGTGAGGGAAACGACCTGAAATCCCTGCAGGGGTGCCTCCCCCGCCACCACCTGCCGCTGGGCCACTGCCGCTTCGTCCTCTTCAACTTCTTCATCAATGACCTGGATGAAGGGACAGAGTGCACCCTCAGCAACTTTGCTCATGAGACAAAACTGGGAGCAGTGCCTGATACACCAGAGGGCTGTGCTGCCATTCAGAGAGACCTGGACAGGCTGGAGAGCTGGGCGGAAGGGAACCTCATGAAGTTCAACAAAGGCAAGTGCAGGGTCCTGCCCCTAGGGAGGAATAACCCCATGCACCAGGTCAGGTTGGGGCTGGACCTGCTGGAAAGCAGCTCTGCGGAGAAGGACCTGAGAGTACTGGTGGACACCAAGTTAAGCATGAGCCAGTAATGTGCCCTTGTGGCCAAGAAGGCCAAAGGTATCCTGGGGTGCATTAGGAAGAGTGTTGCCAGCAGGTCGAGGGAGGGGATCGTCCCCCCTCTGCTCAGCCCTGCTGAGCCCACAGCTGCAGTACCGTGTCCACTTCTGGGCTCCCCACTAGCACAGAGACATGGCACTACTGGAGAGAGTGCAGTGGAGGGCTACAAAGATGCTTAGGGCACTGGAGCATCTCCCCTATGAGGAAAGGCTGAGAGAGATGGCACTCTTTAGCCTAGCAAGGAGAAGACTGAGAGGGGATCTTATCAATGTATACAAATATCTGCACCCCCACTGCATCTCCCTCCAACACTGCACAGGCACACAGTGCCTGCACTGGGGTTGTCCTGCCAAGATTTGCAGCTCCAAGGTTGGGGGCCCCAGGGCAGAGCACGGTGCGGTGCTAGCAAGGCCTACACCTCCCACAGGGTTACCCTGAAGTAGCACCTTCACCCTTGGGCCTTCTCTCAGCAACTCCCTCCCGCTGAGGGCAAGGAGGATTCTGGGGACAAGGAGGTCCTGGCAATCAAAGCTGCCTTTGAGGAGTGGCATCACCTTCTCAAGGGAGCACAAGAATGGGCACTGGTGCTCACCAAGCCCTGCAACTTCCCCTGCTCTTGAGGCATGAAGGGCCTCCCTCCGTCCCCAGGAGTATACAATATTTGGACACACACCTTGCGTGTGAACCCCCTCTGCTTTTTCCTTGGAGACACTCCCTCACTGCCACAGCACAGGAGGAGCTTCTTGCAGAAGCAACATGTTTTCTACTGCCAAATTGGCAGCATTTGCTGTGCCACAGAAAATGACCTGCTGTTGGCACCCCATTGTGCTGGCACAGCATCATCCTGGCACAGCCTCCCCTAGACTGTGGGAAGAGGATGGCTGCCTGCCCTGGGGCACGCAGATGTCTACCCCCTAGGCACTGCTGTTAGCACTGGTCTTCCGTGTGCCAAGCACTTGGTGCCAGAAGCGAGAGCCCCTTGGGGCTCGCCCCCCCTGCCTCACTGGGTAAGTGAAAAAACGATCAGAGTAATGATATTTCACCAGCAGCTGGGCTGCGGCACGGGTCACGCACACGTGGCCTACCACTTATTCTGCACCTCTCATGTCTCTTCACAGTGCCAGACTAGAGTCAAGCTCAACAGGCTCTTCCTTCCCTGCTGATTCCGACAAGCCCAGTCCCTTGGCTCTTGTTTTGCTGGATAGTAGGTAGCGACAGTGGGAATCTCGTTCATCCAGTCATGTACATCACTAATTAGATGACCAGGCATTTGGCTATTATTGAACTATGGAACATTCCATGGCACCTTTTCCGAGTTGGGCTTGGTAGGTGGCCTGTCCGCCTGAGTCAAGTTTGGTGCGTGTCATATGGGGACTAGATCCCACGTCCCAACTATCTAGGCTTGACCACAGGGGAGCTGGGCAATAGCCAAATTCAGCAGTACAGAAGACTGAGCAAGCCCATGTCATCTGTGTGAAGAATTTTACTGTTGCCTTCTCAAGAAGGACTTTGCGTTAACAAAGTCACAGTATGTTCAAGCCAATTAAAAATTTCAAACACCCTTACCTTTACTTGTAAAGATGTGGAGAGTGTCAACAGAGGACAGGAGAGCCCTTTGTGAGAAGGGTCTCACTGTCCTCTTTAAGCAGCTACTGGAGAGTCCAAGGTCAGCGAGGAAGCTCTCGTTGCCTTTGTACCACTTCCCTTGGGCGCCAGTCGGGAACCCCAAGAACTCCACCTCTCCAGCTTTTGTCATTTCCTTCACTTGTCCCTCCAGATGTTGCTACTTTCAGACCTTCTCTGCCGCTGTGTCACCTACAAATGACAACCCACTTCATAATGAACGGTCACGTCCACTACTTTTGCCCAGAGCCCTTTCACCACAACCAAGTCTGTTTTGGAGTGTTTGTCATTGCTATCCCTGAGGTTCAGTTCGACATACACCACCCACCCCAGTCTTTTGGCCTCTTCAGCCACCATCCCTCACAAGATGTTATGCCTGCAGGGCAGTATCTGACAAGACAGGAATGTGGTAGACAAGGGACCGACATCTCCCTCTGGGCCCACAATTTCTTCTCCCAGTGTACTGGGTGCTGTGCAGAGCGCCTACTTGGTGCCGCAGAGCCAAGGGCGCACCAAAAGCCTGTCTCACCTGTTCCATCGGGGAGGTGGAACATGAGTGTCCGTGCTAGGACCTGAAAGATGGTGAAGTATGCCTGGGCAGAGCGAAGCCAGAGGAAACTCTGGTGGAGGTCCACAGCGGTCCTGACGTGCAAATCAGTCTTCCAACCCGGGCAGAGGGGTGAAAGACAAATCGAACCATCTAGTAGCTGCTTCCCTCTGCAGTTTCCCTCAGGAGAGCTGGCAATCACGGGTGACATTTTACCTAGTCAAGCGAATGATTAGAGGTCTTGGGGCCAAAACGATCTCAAACTATCTTCAAACTTTCAATGGTTAAGTTGCCCGTCTTGCTGGCGTGGAGCCGGGTCATGGAATGTGAGTGCTTAGTGGACCCCTTCTGGTAAGCAGAAATGGCGCTGTGGGATGAAGCTAACGCTGGGTTAAGGACTCCCCCCTGAGCCCCAGCAACTGCTGACGCCCACCCCTCCACCTGTCCGCAGGGGCTGGGGGTGCTCTGGCCCGTACGTGCGGGTGCTGGCGACAAGGAGGAGAGCCGGGGTCCCCGGGCCGGTGCCCCAACTCCACCGGCTCCTAGCAGTCGACTTTGAACTGGTGCAGACCAAGGGAATCCGACTGTTCAATTAAAACAAAGCACCACGAAGGTCTGCAGCAGGTGTTGACACGATGTGATTTCTGCCCAGTGCTCTGAAGGTCAAAGGGAAGACATTCAATGAAGCACGGGTAAACGGCGGGAGTAACTATGACTCTCTTAAGATGGGGCCACAGTTCCTAACTGGACTTAGCTGTAGAGGTCACACCTCCTCACGGTCCCGCTGGATGCCCATTTGTGGGTAACCGAGTTGGCCTCTGCCCCCGTGTGTTGGTCGGTGTTATAGTTGCTTCCTCCCTATTGACTGGAGTCACCGACCAGTCAATAGCAATTTCAGGTGACTCCAAATTTATTCAACCGCGGACTAGTACAGTAGTCGTGGGTCCAAAGCTCTTGGCCTGAGGGCTAACGTAAGGCATATCAGGTGAACTTGGGGGCTGGTTCATCTGGCTATATCCCGAACCCCCGCAGTCATGTTGAACAACCTATGAAAATCTTGATTTGTCAACTTTGTTTCGGTAGCCACCCAGACAGGAGAAATTCTCCCAGAAAGCGCAAGGGTACTCCCTGCAAGAGTAACATCCGAGGACGTGGTCCACCTATCCCAAAATTTGACATTTTACAATTCGGATGTGGCCGGTTGGGAAGGGACTTGTCCCGAACCAACCTGCGATTGCATTAAACATCTGCCAGAGGTTGATGAGGTCTTGGAACCCGTTGGATCACCTCCGATGACTGGAGCTGAAGAAGCACCAGAGGAGGATGTGGTAGACGTGGAACCAAGATCTCCCTCTGGCCTCGCAATTTTCCCAGTAGATGTAGGAAGTCCCATCCTTGGTGCCGTGGGGGGAATGACTGACGTGGGAACGCTAGTCGTGAAGATCCCACACCAACATCCAGCAGGTCCTTGCTGTAGCACCAGGATGGGGAAAGTTGCAGCCTTGGTTGATCATCTAAAGAGGGCCCACGGCCAGCGACAAATTCTCTTTCAGTGCTCCCGTTGTGGGAGGACAAATGTGAAACGTCATAGTATTGCCTGACACTTCCCAAAGTGTCAGGGAGCCCTAGTTATCCAAAGTCAAGAGGAAGCCCCGGAGGAACCTGGGATATGGCGTTCTGGGGAATGAGACCAGCAGTTTAAAACCAAGAGCTGCATGTCGCAGCATAAAAGACTTATGCATCCAAAAACTAGGAACCTGGAGCGGATTGAAGCGACTCGACCTAAGGGAAAGAGCCTGCGAGAAATGCACAAGAGCTGCCGGACGGAGGAAGAGACGGATCTACTGCTAGAGCTGGAAGAAATAGTTAAGACCGAGCGCTTCATTAATAAACTGATCGGGGAACATTTGTCCACAAAAACGGCGAAGCAGATGAGTGATAAAAGACAGCAGCTTGCAGCTGGTACCAAGACAGCAGCACTGCCAAGAAGAGCTGCAGCAGTGCACATTGGGGAGGCCCCGGTGGAGAAGGAGAGGGGTGAGATGATAAGAATGGAATATAGGAAGATTATGGCGGAGAAGATACGAGCAGGTTCCCTGACGGCAAACCAAATGATCGCATGTAGGAGGATCTTAGAGGATGGTGAGGATGCCCGGAGAGTCATCGAAGCATCGGCAGTAGAGTGGCTGACAGAGCTGGCGGGGAAGATCGCCATAGCGAAATTGAAACAACAGAGGAAGCACCAAGTAAAATCCACACCCGTGAGGGAGGAAAGGAGGTGGATGAAGAACAGGGTGGTGAGAAGGGGGTTGTATCTCCGATACCAGCGGCTCTTTGAGATAGATCGCAAGAAGCTCGCTGGTATCATTTTGGATAGCATCGACGCACTGAAGTGCCCCCTTCCAATGAGCAAGGTATACGGCTCGTTTTGGAGGAAGTGGGAAGAGGGATCCCCATTTGTTGGCTTGGGTGATTTCCAGAGCGCTGGTATTGCGGAGAATTCTGCATTCAAGAAAATGATCTCCCCAAAGGAGGTTTTGAAGAACATCGTGGAAATGAATAAGAACTCCGCTCCCGGACCACACGGCCTCTCCCTGAGGGACGTTATTAAAAAGGACCCTCAGGGCAGCCAATTGCCTGAAGTTCAACCTATGGCTGCCGGCCGGAAGGATCCCAGATGGGATCAAAGAATGTAGAACAATTTTAATACCAAAATCCGCGGATCCAAGTAAAATCGAGGACATGAACAACTGGAGACCCATTACCATCGGGTCTGTAATTTTAAGATTGTTCTCACAGATACTAACAGCACAGCTGCGACAAGCCTGCCTGATTAACAGCCTCCAAAGAGGGTTTATTGCAGCCCCAGGCTGTGCGGAAAATCTGAAGCTGCTGCAGGTGCTCATTCGGCACGCAAAGAAAGATCATAAGACGCTGGCGGTCATCTTCATGGACCTGGTGAAAGCCTTTGATTCGGTCAATCACCATCACATCCTGGAGGTCCTCAGAGAGAAGGGCGTTGATGGTCATATAATTGACATCATCACCAATATGTATGACAACTGTGTGACAAGGCTTGAGGTAGGGGAAACCTACTCTGAGAAGGTTAAGATCCTCACCGGGGTGAAGCAAGGTGATCCAATGTCCCCATTACTATTCAACCTAGCAGTAGATCCATTGTTATGTAAGTTGGAAGAGATCAAGGAAGGGTTTAAATATGGCAGCAGCTCGGTATCATCATTGGCGTTCACAGATGATCTGGTTCTGCTAAGTGACTCGTGGGAGGGCATGCAGAAGAGTATCAAAGTGGTGGAGGAATTTCGTCATGCTACTGGGCTGAAGGTGCAAGCAGGAAATGCCATGGGTTCCTGATAACACCCACGAAAGACTTATACTGTTAACAACTGTGACCCGTGGGAAATCGAAGGGGCTCAACTCCACCTAATTGAGCCCGGCAGCTCCAAGAAGTATTTGGGCCTGGGAGTAGACCCTTGGGTCAGACTCTCGAAGCCGGAGCTGAAAGAAAAGCTTGACACCTGGGTGAAGAACATCGGGACAGCCCCATTGAAACCACTGCAGAAGGCAGAAATCTTGAAAAGGTATGCAGTCCCACGGGTGCTGTATGCGGCAGATCATGTGGGAGTAAACGCCTCATACCTCCAGACCCTGGACCTTGCCATTAGATCGGCAGTGAAGAGCTGGCTTCACTTACTTCCCAGCACATGTGACGCCATCTTATATGCCAGCACAAGTGACGGCGGATTAGGAATTGCACGGCTGGCGAGCCAAATTCCAAATATGCAGGCTTGCCGGTTGCATCAGATTGCCCATTCCCCTGATAACATCACGAGAACTATTGTTCTCGAAGAGGGGACCCAGAAGGAGTACAACAGAGTATGGATCGCCACTGGAAGAAGGGCGGACAAGATTCCATCAATTGGGGATGAACTCCCTGTCACAATTCCAGCTGTACTGGTAGGCTGCGAGGCGGCATCCGAATGGGAGATGTCATCACCCAGGGTCATCTATCTGGTTCCTAGCAAGTGGAGAAAAAGAGAGTTAGAAAATTGGGCCAATCTAAGACCACAAGGCCGTGGTATAAATAACTTTGAGAATGATAACATCAGTAATGGTTGGCTCGTTCATTACCGGGGTATTCCCCACAGGAAGCTACTAACAGCAATACAGCTGCACGCCAATGTCTATCCCACAAGGGAGTATTTGGCACGGGGGCTGGGAGAAGGGGTTCCGAAGGGGTGCAGGCATTGTCCTGCAGAGTGGGAAACTGGTTCCCATATTATCGGATACTGCCCAGCAGTGCAGGAGGCCCAGATTCGTAGGCATAACATCTTGTGTGGAATGCTGGCTGAAGAGGCTAAGAGACTGGGGCGGTTGGTATATATCAAACCAAACCTCAGGGATAACAACAACAAACTCTTTAAGCCAGATTTGGTTGTAGTGAAAGGGCACCGGGCGAAAGTAGTGGATGTAACTGTTCGCTGCGAAAGTGGGTTGTCATCTTTAGGTGATGCTACGGCAGAGAAAGTCCGGAAGTACCAACATCTGGAAGAACAAGTGAAGGAGATGACCAATGCTGGAGAGGTGGAGTTCTTGGGATTCCCGACGGGCACTAGAGGGAAGTGGTATAAAGGCAATGAGAGTCTTCTCGACGACCTTGGACTCCCTACTAGCCGCTTAAAGAGGACAGCGAGACTTTTCGCAAAGGGTGCTCCTGTCCTCATTGGACATACTCCACATCTTTACAAGTAAAGGTAAGGATGTTTAAATTTGATTGGCTTATATATTGTGACTTTGTGTATGCAAAGTCCTTCTTCAGAAGGCAACAGTAAAATTCTTCACACAGATGACATGGGGCTTGCTCTGTCTTCTGTATCGCTGAATTTTGTTCTTGCCCGGCTCCCTTGTGGTTGAGCCTGGATAGTTGGGACATGAGATCTAGTCCCCAGATGACGCACACCAAATTTGACTCGGGCAGACAGGCCGCCTACGAAGCCCAACTCGGAAAAGGTGCCATGGAATGTTCCATGGTTCAATAATAGCCAAATACCTCGTCATCTAATTAGTGACACGCAGGAATGGATGAACGAGATTCCCACTGTCCCTACCTACTATCCAGCGAAACCACAGCCAAGGGAACGAGCTTGGCAGAATCAGCGGGGAAAGAAGACCCTGTTGAGCTTGACTCTAGTCTGGCGCTGTGAAGAGACATGAGAGGTGTAGAATAAGTGGGAGGCCCTGTGCACGCATGACCCGTGCTGCAGCCTGACTGCCGGTGAAATATTGCTACTCTGAACGTTTTTTCACTTACCCGGTGAGGCGGGGGGGCGAGCCCCGAGGGGCTCTCGCTTCCGGCGCCAAGCGCCTGGCGGGTGCCGGGCACAACCCGCTCCAGGGACAGCGTCAGGTGGGGAGTCTGACTGGGGCGGTACGCCTGTCAAACTGTAACGCAGGTGTCTTAAGGCAAGCTCAGGGAGGACAAAAACCTCCCGTGGAGCAGAAGGGCAAAAGCCCGCTTGATCTTGATTTTCAGTCAATCGCTCCCGTCTTTTTTTTTTTTTTTTCCTCTCCTTTCCCTCTGCTGCTCGGGAGCGGGTTGACCTGGTGACCCACGAGCGGCGGCCGATAGGCGGGCGGCGGTGGCGGGTCGACCTCCGGCGCACATCTCTGCCACGCGGCAGGCCGCGGGGTAGACGTGGTGTCGCTCTCCCTCCCACCCCCCCTTCCCTTCCCCGGGCAGGCGCCGGCGCGGGACATGCTCGCTCCGTCCTGCGGCGGGGTAGACGTGCTGCCCCGCTCGCCCGCTCTGGTCGCGGCAACCAATCCGCTGGGCCGAGGGCCAGCCCGAATGCGCGGATCCGGGGGTAGACCTGGTGTCTCTCTGCCCACTTTTTTTTTTCGTTCCCCCCGCCACCCCCCCGGAATTGGCAGGTAGTCCTGTTGCTGCTATACCAGGGCGGGCGGCCTGGCGGCCTTTTTCCCGGGGAGGGCGCCCGCCCGAATGCGCGGGTCCCGGGGAAGACCTGGTGTTGCGGGAACTTCCCCCCCACACACCTTTGGGGGGGGGGTGGTAGACCTGGTGCCCCTCTCCCGGGGCGGCGCAGAGTGCTCGTCAAGGCCTGGCCGGCGGGGACGGGACGGGGACGGCCGTTTCCAACGGTTCCGGCGCGCGGGCTCGGGGTCGACCTCGTCGCGCCGCACCCTCTGCTCTGCGGGCCCCCCCCCACCTCGGAGCTGCAGGTCGCCGGCCTGGTACGCCCTTCCCCGTGTGGCGGGCCGTGCGGGGCGGGGGGGTGGATGTCGGCGGAAAAGGGTGGCGCGCGCGGGCGCGGAATCTACTTCCCTGAGCGCCCGGAGAAAAAGCCCGAGAGTCCCTGGGCGGCGGCCGGGGGGGGGGGGGGCGGCGCGGGGTTCCAAGAGTCTTCCTCAGCCCCCAGCAACGCGCCATCCCCGAAGCTTCGGAATGCAACGGTCGGGGCCGGCCAGCGAAGGGAGCGAGCAGGCGACAACGAATGGGAGGGGAGGCAGAGGGGCCCCGGGGGGGGGGGGTGGTAGTGCCGGGGGACAGAGAAAGACAGACACACAGTGCCCGCAACGGTGCAGATTCGCGCACGAGCACCCTCCCCTTACCGCGGGGCCGCGGGACTCCTACCTTGCGAAGGAGCGAGCGCAGCAGGACTCCCAGCGAGGTCCGGTCGCCGCGGGGAAGGGGGGGGGGGGGGGGTTGGGTGCTGTCGCGGGTTGTCGGCGGGCGACGGGCGCGTGCGGCACCTGCTTCCCCGAGCGCCCGGCCAAGATAGCGGGTCTCGGCGGGCCGGCGCCGCCCCGCTCCGCGCTGTCCCGCCCCACCACCGGCGCCGTGCGCCTGCGCGGATGGCGGGGGGGGGGGAGAGATGGCGGGGAGAGAAGCGAGGGGCCCGCAGGTCAGCTTGGGGTCAGGGATTCTTCCTCAACCCCTAGCGACGTGCTGGCCACGAGGTTTAGGAACGGCCGGGGTCGGGGCCGGGCATTGAAGGGAACGCGAGGGAGCAAGCAGGAGACGATGAAAGGGGAGAGGGTGTTTGGGGGGGGGAGGGCACGGGGCCGGCCGGCCGACCGATAATAAAAGAACAATAGAAAGAAACGGCGGAGGGTGGGGGAAGTAAAAGAAAGAAGAGAAAACACCACCGCCACCACCAGCGAAAAGAACCGCGCGCGGGAAAAGCAAGACCAAACGGCCACTGCAGCAGCCTACCTTCGTAAACGAGCCCTTTCCCCTGCCCTAGCAGGTCAGGTCGGGGGGTGGGGGAAGCACACGGTCACATTCCAGCCTGTGACTATAGTCAATTCATCTTATCCTTCACAGAGTGGTGGTAGGGTCACCTATAGCCTCTGTGCCATAACTAGTGTATTGATAATTTATGTGCTTACAGGTCCACAGCAAGCAAAGGGGTTTTAGCATAAAGTATTGCTATTAATTATGTACTAATTTGTATGTCTTGGGTGGTTGAACTCAGGTTGTTTTATCGCGTAGCAAACCTTTGCATACAATATGATTATAAGCAATAGACATCATAACGTCAGAGTTAGTAAAATCACGACTGGATGGAGCATGAGATTAAAACTTCCCATTGCTGTGGGTGACCATCCGAGAAGAGTTTCCCACCAATGATGTTCTCCATCTTTTTTCACTCTTTCCAGAACATGGCGCCTCTCTTCTGCATCATGACGAACAGTGATTAGGGTTCTTTGTCCATTGTTTTGGATGCCTTTCAGCAGTTGACACAGGTCATCGTGTTGTAGTAGTTTTTTCACCAGTGTAAGTTTCATTCCGATGGGGGTAGGCAATAAATCTCAATTTAATATATAATTAGATTGTAACAACTGATGAGACGTAACAGGAGCTGAATAAGTAAAATTGCATCCCATAATTTCAGTAAAGTTACAAACAAATGTTTGAGTGCTTGCTTGTATCTACAGTAATGTTATCTCCAAGTATAAAATCACAAAGGGTTCTCATACAAACACGTCCTTTTCCAAGATATGCAAGTACAATTTCAGGGGTTTCATCTGGATCTCTTTCAAAATGACAAGGTCATTTTGTGTCAAGACAAATGTCTTGGGCTTTGGTGGTATTCCTCTCACAAATAAATCCTCGTTCCCGTACAACACATGCGTTAACATCAACGGTTTGCCATTTGTTTCCGTTTTGTTAGGCCCATAGTCGAAGTTCTAACGCATAGTGTATAGTGCCATTATGATTCAATCCCAGCACAATGATTGGGTATATGGTGTATACTGAAGCATTGCGTATTGTTAAGACAAAGGCTGTGGCCTTATTGTTGATGGGGTCATAAGTAAAATGGACTAAATGCCACCAAGGTTGGGAGTCTTTTTCAAATTTAGTTGCATTATCCCAAATTACCTTTTGAATTTCAGTGGGTAAGGTGCCTCTTCGCCTTCTCTTATAATTGCTGCTGCCATAGATTACATCCAGAGTTGAGCTTGGATACAACTAAGAGCAGGAGAAACATTATCTTGGGCTACACCAAGTGCATCCACAATCACTTGGTGGTCCTTTTCATTAATCCTTTCCCACTGAGGCAATATGTCGGACAGGAGCCATTGATTAGTACTCAATGCTAACAGGGAAGATCGTAGTGGGTGTTCCAATTTATTTCAATCACCCGTTGCGGTGCTTAGTTTATTTATGAGCACTTCCGCATCTGTGCTATTCAAGACTCCCAGTCCAGTCCCTAAAATTCTGGTTGCATCTCTCTGTGTTCTTTTTGGGGAGGTGAGGATTTATCCATGTAGCCAAGATGACCATCCTGCATAGGATGTGCTTAGGAATTGTGAGCATGTGGGCTTTACAGCAGAGATATTAATTTGCATTCATAATTCTACTCGCTTGAGTGACTGGGAAGGGTTGACTAGGACCCATTGTTGGCTTACATATTTGATGGCATAGCATCTGATTTCTGAAATCTGTGGGGATAGCTTTTTCTCATCCTTTTTAACAGCAGAGGTATTTATGCTGGGGGGAAAGGTTCTTCTTCTCATCTTGTTGGATGCTGCAAAACAAAAAGGTAGAATAGACTCATCTCGGTGGGGTTTTCTGGACAGGTTACCCCATCAAAAAGAAGGAAAAATCCATCGTGCACTAATTCTATGTTTTGCTTCCAGTAGCTTCCTATCTATATATTGGTACAGTTTCACATCTTGAGAGAGTGAGATTGTCTGTAAAAACTTAGCAAGTGCGGCATGAGCAATTCTGTGTGAATGTCCATACCCCTGTGGGAGTCTGTTAAAGGTATATTGTATTCCCTCCCAAGTGAAAGCAAACTTCTCTTTATCCTCCTCCTGCAAGGGGACCATAAAGAACATAGCTTTCACATCTAGCACCGCCATCCATGGGTATGCAGCTGCTTGTAAAGTAGCTGTTAAGTTTGCAATATTTGGTACAGCAGCTGTTAGTGGGGCTGTATCAGCACTCAGGTGCCGATAATCAGTTTTCAAATGCCACTTCCCATCTGGTTTCTGAACTGGCCAGACAGGGCCAGACATGGGGCGTGGGTTCTGGAGATAATCTGTCATTTCTCCAAGTCAGCTGTGGCTTCAGGAATTCCATTTTGTGCCACAGCAGAAATTGGATATTGCAGTATGCTAGTAATTTTTGAATCAGGGAGTGCAGGGGCTGCGTGAAGTACACTCACTGCAGCCTCCCTATTTCTACTGGGGTTGGAGTCGAAGTCTGAGCTGAAGGACCACGCACTGTCGTCTGGCAGGCTCCAGGTTCATCCATTTAAAGCAGCAAAACCTAAAAATTTTTTTCATTGTGATCTTTAACTGCAAAGCCAGTAGTCAACATGCGCCTCTCACCTGGGAGCCATAAATTAACCTTGGCAGTTTGGCACACAACACTTGCTCTGTTCACACCAGTAATTTTAACTCTTTGCCATCCGGATCGCACACCCATCCCCATCTTCTTGGCATTTTGTTGTGTTAGTATTGAAATTTGTGCTCCCCTATCTATTAAAAACTTCACCAATTGTCATTGAGGACCGACTGGAATCAAGATATATGGGCCATTATCACTTATCCACTGATAAACCTCCACTTGCTGGACAGGCAGACCCAATTGCCTTCCGGGCATTACTTGCCTTTTTGCTTCATGCCCTGCAATTCTTCCCTAAGGGGGAGGAAGGGATTGTCTCTCTCTCTCTCTGGGAGCTGGCGCCCAAGGAGTCAAAGTACGTTCCTTCCTTTAGCCATTATCTCGTTTCTGGAATGCTTCAGTCAGACTCAAGATAATGCCAGTAGACTGACCTTGAATCGCAACTCTGGGAATGCCTAGGGCTAAGGCTTTCCTCCACAATCCATTTCTCCATTCTCGAGATTCTGTTTGTGGGTCTTTAGGCTTACTTCCCTTCGATCTAGTTTCTGTTCCCCATGGGGGTATCACTGGTCTCACCCTACGTTCTCCTCCACGGGACTTCAGGTTCCTGTTCTCATCTGTTGGATCTTCCCAGCCCATTTCACGGCTGTGGTTAACAATGCCATGCATTAATACTGCCCATGTAGGGAGTTGCCTGCGGGGGGGTATGTGGCGGGGTGTTGTTATCACCTAGTCTTTCACTGCATTCTGTGTCTCTTCTTATCTCATCCTAATTTATAATTAAATAGGGTTTAAGAATTGCCGGGGCTCCTCTAATGAGTGGTTTTAACACTGCCGAATCTACTATAGCAGATATTGGGATATCACCGCGTCCTCTTGGTGCATGGCTTGTATGTAAGCAGCTTTTGTGACGGCTGTGGAGAGCTCACTTATAATTGTAATGGGGATTATGGAAGGTTCACCTCGCTCCATTGTGCCTATTCCTCCAGCCCAGTAAGCTACTCGACTGGTGATAGAATGGGGTATATCTGCAGGGCCGGGTCCTAAATGTAAGGAAACTCCCAGACCCCAGTAGCCATTTGCTTCATCCTCACTCAGCGTTATTCGGTTGCTGCCACTTAGGCAGATTTGCCACAAGTATTCAGTTTCAGCTGGTTTTCTGCTATATCTCCTTTGCAAATTTGTCAATTGTAACAGATCCCAGGGAGTAGTTTGCATAGTATGTTGTGGAGCACCACCCCGAGGTCCCTTGTTTCCTTGGGTTTTAACAATGGGTCTAGCTTCATAGTCGGGGGATTTGAGGGGAACAAAGGGTCATCTTCTCCTGGCTCGCTATCATTGGGATCAGCCCAGATGTTTCCGTCCCAGTCTTCAGGGGATACTATTAGTTTCCTAATCTGTATGCTGTTGGGAGGCAGGCGTGGAGCCTGCATAAGCGTCATCTCGACCTTTTCTCCCAACTTTTGTCTTTTCTCCTTTTCCTCCTGTAACTGTTTCTGCAGTTGTTCAGTTTTCAAAGACAGGAACAACTCAGTTGCCTTTTTACCTTCTATTTCTTTCTTTTTAGGTATTCTTTATCAGTTTCCCAATTATGCTAATTGTCACGAGCCCATTCTTCTGAGAAGTTGGGACTCAAGTTCACTCCATGCCTCTGTAAATGATCGGTGATACGACTTGCTATCCTGCTGACTATGCCACAGGGCAGGCAACAGCAGGTGCAGCACCCGAGGCCCTTTGAGGGCAGTGGCAGCAAAATAATATATTACCAATATAATGTATGAAATATAGATGAAATAATTAGTAGCATCATACAGGAAATCAATGAAGAATGACATAAACGAAATAATGCATGAGGGAAATCCTCTGCTTTAATTCAGATTTACCAAAGGGAGAAGGTTTTGCTCCCGCTGGATTCTAGTGACCCTGGTGAAATATGTTTTCTTCATATCTCGCTTGGACCATTTTTTCAGACCCTTCTTTTTTGTTGTCCTTTTTCTGTCCTGGTTCGGTCTCAAGTCACTCTTGATAAAGCCTGAATATGCACTGTGCAATGCATAAAGCACCTCCACAATCCTTTCAAAAGTCCAGCAATGTCTTTTGCTTTTACAACATCCTCTCGCCCATCCTCTGCCTTGGCAATTGCAAGGCGATATGCAAAGCTGTGGAGGACACATGGCTGTACCTCTGACATTGTGAGAAACCCTAGAAATCAAGGGAAAAAATAAGTGTCTTTTGTTTTTTTCTTCTCTGTCTCCTTCTACCTTTTCACTTTTTCCAGAAAGCAAAGCCTATTTCTTTATTTAGTGCTTGAGGACTCTGCTGGAGAGATCCTTGTTGGCTGAGGGCTGGGCATTGCTTGTTTTCTGCTTGGTGCCTTGGTTTGGAAAAAGAGAGCTCAGCCAGCCCTTTGCTCAAACACATCTCAAGAGGTCCCGCTGTTCAAACAAAGGATGTGCTTGGCTGCAGTGGGCAGAAATTCATTTTACAAATGTTCAGTTCTGTAGAATGGTGCTGCAGGAAGAGTCTTTTCCCCCCTTGAAGGAGATGTCCTTCCTGGTTTTGCTAATTCCAGCTTCACAGCTGGCTCCACTGCTTTTTGAGAAGGCACTGTGATGTGGGAGGAGAAGCGTGCTCACAGGGAGAGATCTTATTATTTCGTTTTTCTAGAGCAGGTCTTCCTGAGGAGCCCTTCTGTAGGTCCATCTGGACCACATTCTCAGTCTCACCTGTCAGTGGACCTGAACTTTCCAGCTGTCTCAGGACTCGGGTCTGTGTCCAGGTTCACACTTAGCCCATGGCAAAGGCAAGCTGATGCAACCTGATGCAGCTCACTTGCTTTGCAGGCTCTGCTAATGGGCGCTAGAATAACATGCACACAGATGAATGCCGGAGCTCAGGGGCATCTTGATGCGCAAAAGGAGCACGGTCCTGAGTTTGCAATCTCCTTAAAAACTAAGCATTTCACCCTGAAATGATTTCAACACCTACCTTTCTTCTTTACTAACTGGGTCAGGTGAAAAAAAGTCACCAAAGAGCCTTTCCAGTCCCCAAAATAGAGTTGTGCACATGTGGGTTTCCAGAGCCATTGAGCCCTTCCAGAAGGGGGTGCCTTTCATCAGGGTTCATGTTTGCACCTTCACCATGACTTGAATTTATGAGGTTTTTATGTCAGGTCCTTGCCAGCCCCAGTGAGCTGTCGTGTCATTCCGAGAAGCTTCTTTGTGAGTAAGAGAGGAGGCACGGAAAAGGGGTGATGTTTTCTTGGAAGTGGAAGATGTTGGCTGAAAATCCGTAAGGGGAACAACCTCTTCACTGGAAATCTTTCTGAGAAAGTCTGTTTTTTCTGAGGGATTTTCGAAGCGCCGTTTTGACATCCTTGTTCCGGAGGCTGTAAATCATGGGGTTGAGCAGCGGGGTGAGAATGGTGTAGGCAACTGAGATCACCGCATCCTGGTCCGATGAGTAGCTGGCATTGGGTCTCAGGTAGATGAAGGAGGCACAGCCATAGTGCATGATCACCACTGTCAGGTGAGCACTGCAGGTGGAGAAGGCTTTGCGCCTGCCTGCGGCTGAGGGGATCTTCAGGATGGCGAAGAGGATGAAGAGGTACGAAATAAGGATCAGCATCAGTGGGATCAGAAGGACAAAGAGGCACAGTGTGAAGACAACGGCCTCACTGAGGTTGGTGTGAGCGAAGGCCACTCTGAGGACTGGGGCGATGTCACAGAAGAAATGGTTGAGTTTCCTGGAGGCCTGGAAGGGCAAACAAAATACCAAGGTGGTAATGGTCTGGGCAACCAGCAAGCCACTGAGAGCAGAAGCAACCACCAGCTGAACACACAGTCGCCGAGTCATGATGTTGTTGTAGTGCAGGGGGTGGCAGATGGCCATGAAGCGATCGTAGCCCATGGCGGCCAGGAGGAAGGAGTGGGAACACCCCAAGAAGAGGAAGAAGTACATCTGCACAGCACAGCCCAGGAAGGAAATGGCTTTCCTCTCTGCCAGCAAGTCTACCAGCATCTTGGGGACAATGACAAAGGTGTAGCAAGTCTCCAGAAACGACAAGACACAGAGGAAGAAGTACATGGGTGTGTGCAGGCTTGGGTCAACCCTTATGATGGTCATGATAGTGGCGTTTGTGCTCAGAGTGACCAGGTAGAGCAGCAAAAAGACCACAAAGAGCAGCTTCTGCAGCTCTGCCAGGTTGGAGAACCCCAGGAAGATGAAGTCCGTGGCCAGGCTTTGGCTGTCATTTTCCATGCAAGCAAAAGGCTTTCTCTGAATGTTGGGCAGGAAGAAAAGCAGCACCCGTCTCACCAAAGGTGCAAGGAGCTGTAGTGACAAAGAGAATCTGCTAGTGTCCCTCCTCAAAAGCCCTTTCCTGGCCTCTCCCTCCCCATGCTGGTTGCCCTCCTGGTGCATATGGGCTACTGTGCTTTGGTTGAGGACGCACAGCAGAAGGAGGGTGTGGTGGGCAGCACCTTACCCTCCTGAGAGCAAACTGGTGGATGCAGCAAGCCAGGCTGGCTCAGCGATGCCTGGTGCCTTCTCTTGTGTGCCGGGTGCAGCTGTGAGCTGCGGCAGTGCAGTGGCTGAAGTTCCCCGAGAAAGCCCTAAGGGGAAAACCCGTTTCTCATCTTTGTGGCACAGAAAGCGGGATTGCCTACTGACATGCGTGTGTGCTGCAGGCAATCACTCTCAGCAAGGGCATGAAAGCTGCAGCCTGAACAGTGGGGAGAGGAGGAGGGTTTGCCAAAGGTTTTTTTGTCGGCTGTGGAGTTGCAAGACAGAAAATGCCAGTTCAAAGTCTCTCATGCACAAAAGGGCTGTGCGAGCTCTCGGGGACACGTGCAGAGCTGTGAACGCTGAAGCGTCCAAGCTGCCCTGAGCGATGTTGCCCTGAGCAGCTGGAGGAGCAGAGCAGGGAAAGGCAGGGGGGTTGAGCAGTGCAGCCAGCTCCCGCTGCTGATCTGCCTGGGCTGGCTCAAGCCATGGGCTGTGTGCATTGTCTGCATGCACACGCAGGCTCCTGGTCACCCTGGGCTAGCAGTGGCACGTTGGGATGTTCCCTTTCACACCCGAAGGGCAACAGCACAAAGGGGGGTCTTGCGTGAAGGAGGCTCAGAGCCTCTCTTCCTTCGGCACGGGGTTGATTCACACCAGGGTGGTGGGGTCTAATCAGGGCTCTGCTACAGGTCCTCTCCCTCCCCTCCCTTGTGAAGAGTAAGGCTGCAGAAAGGAAAGCTGTGGAGCCAGGGGAAAGATGAGCCCGGAGCCCTACCTGCACTGTCCAGAAGGATGTTCAGGCATGGAGCAGGCCTGCAGCCCTCTGCACACTTGTAGCTGGAGGCAGCCCCAGCCTCTCTGAGAGACCCTGTCCTGTCTTTGTGGGTAGGGTGGCAGTAGCTTTGAGCTCTTCCAGGAGACTGAGGTGCGTGCTCATTAAGGACTGCTATGTCCTCACCTGGGGACAGATGTCATTAGTTGGTTGCAATGGGCATAATTAAGAATCGACCTCGCTGAGGCATCCTGGCAATACCCTCAGCAGCTCTCAGCAACGAATGTGTGCTGATCTCAAGACACAAGCCTTTTCCTAAGCAATAACTAGGATCAAGCAGGCGCCTTTAGTCCTTTCTTTCTTGCTGAAAGTGGGCAAAAAAAAGTTTCTTTGGCAGCAGTGGCCTTGCCCTTCATTGCTCCTTTCCACCCCATCGCAGCCCACCACCTCTCCACCGCACTGGCACAGTTGCCTGGGGTGTATACTGGGATTCAGTGAGGACCAAGGTGTGATGGGAGAGCAGCAGGAGTGTGTTCAAGAAGTAGCACTGCCCAACCCTCGGTGAGAGCCGTCTGTCCTCATCTTGACTCGTATGAAATGCACAACTCTGGGGCACAGCTCTTCTCCTGAGAGAGGTGCCAAATGCAGGCCAGGGGCTTGCTTCCTGCCACCGCTCATTTCTCTCTGCTGGGTCAGGTACAAATGTCTGTGCTGCGGTGAGGGGAGATGAAACCATGTGTGTTACCAAGAAACCGTGGCTGAGCACACAGCAGCCCATGCCAGGTGCTTGCTTGGGGCTACGAGACACTGCTGGAGAGGAGGAGGAAGGTGAAGCAAGAGCTTGCACTCCATAGGGAGGATGCCTCCATGTGCCCGCTGGAGGTGGCACAGCCACTGGCTGAGCAGATGGCTGATTTTTGGGTCTCTGTTCTCCACACTTGAGAATGTCACCTAGGTGCAGACAAGGGAGTGTTGCACCAACTCACCGCTAGCCCCCCAAGCTCTCAATCCCTTGGGCATGGAGGGGTTGGGGGAGGACCATCTGCTGAGATGTGGATGTCCACAGCATAGGCCCCTACACTGAGCGGGTCACCCTGGCCTGTCTTGAGTGGAGCCTGCAGCAGAGATTTTGCCAGAATGTGAAAGGAGGTCAGTGCAGCTGGTGGAAAGGGGACACCCACCCTTGGTCAGGGGCATGATGCTCTCAGCTCCACTGGCAATGTGATACAACCTGACCTGACTGCGGGCAGACCCAGCATGCTCCCTTGCTGCTGCTGCTGCTTGGGATGCCTCATCTGTGCCAGGGTGTCCTGGGACCCTCCAGGCCAACTTGGCCTGCATGGTCTTGGCTTCCAGAGTGCTCTCAGTTTCCTGAGAGCGTCTTCCTTCAAGGACCTCTCCTAGGCCTGCAGGCATCTTTGTTGTCCTCCTCTGAGTTGAGGTGGGCAGGGGAGGTGGATCAGTTTGGAGTTGGGTTGCCCAGAACTGTCTCCCATGCTGGAGCTGAAGCTGAACTGGGCACGCACACTGCCGTCATGCATACTCAGAGAGTCTGTGCAAGGTTTGGCAAGGGTATGGCTGGCACATGCTGCTGCTTTTGACTTCCATGTCTGGCCGCCTGCTTTTCCAGCCCCCTGAGGGAAGGGGTTCAACATACACCTGGAGCAGTTCTGGACACCCACGACTTGGGGAGGGGAGCCAGTTCTCCCAAGGACTCTTGTCCCATGTCCCCAGAGCTCTCCAGACTGGCTAATGTTAGGACACGGTAAGGCCAGACCCTGGAGTGGGCTAGTTGCTGGGATGCTCTTGGCTGTCCTGACTTGCTCTTGAAGGAGCTGGAGACTGAGGGTGTGCATTGGCATGAAGTTGTCTCAGAGGAGGCTTTGCATTTCTCTCTGCATTCAGGCAGCTCCGTATGAGCCATGCATTGACAGGGAAGCTGGGGAATCTGGATCTTGGTGAGAAGGTGCTGAGATAAGTTGTTCTCTCCTCCTACTCGTGCACATGCTAAAACAATCTTTGCCAAGCACTCAGGATGTCATGTACCTGGCAGAGCACCAGCTAGCTAGGTACAATCCCAGAGAGCTTGATCAGATAGTCACACTGACCCTGGAGAAATCCGTGGGGAGACCTTCTGACTAGAGTCTTATTGAGGGCATTAAAGATCTGCTTTGGAGCTGATCCCCTGGGCTGTCTGGGTTGTCAGTGCAGGATGGACTGTAGCAGAAGACCCACCACATCCTAAAAGTGGGCACCTATGCCTGGGAGGTGAATTGTGCCCAGACTGCATGGCCAAGCTCTTCCCTGGCCACCTGAGGAGTCCAGTGAACCAGCTCAGGTAGAGATACTTCCACTGGGACTTCTGGAGTTAGGTGAACTGTATCCTAGCCTGACACGTAGAGTAGGAAACCAAAGGGGCGAGATCTGCCTGCCCACCCATGGGTTTCCACTGGAGTCCTGGGCTGCCCAGAGCATGACCCTCGAAAGGTGGTGAGAAAGCCCTCCCACCCCCCCACCTTGTTATTTTGGGTTCATTATTGTATTTTTCAGAAATAGGCTTAAAATACAGTGTTACACTACCTCAGGCCCAAAGAGAGGCCCTATGGTACGCCAAAGAGCCCTTTGTTGTGTGTGATGGGGCACTGGGGTGATGGCCAGGAGCTTGCCTGGGGGATGCCCCCTCCTGGCTGGGCTATTCAAGCACGGTCCTGAGCTCCACTCTGCGAGGAGAGCTGACTTGACAGCATGGCGCACAAGGAAGGTGACACTGTGCCAGGGAAACCTGGGGGAGAGCTGCTGAAGCCAGGGACCGTGCAGTGCTGACCTCCCATTTGGATATGCAGTGAGCTTCTTGTTTTGCAAAGGGTCCCACACGGGATGCCTGGCCTCCGGAGACCTCGAGGAGGGAGCCTCGTCTCGCAGCTCTGCACGGACACTTCCTTCAAGCCCTGGTGTCAGGCTCATGGAGGGGCTGGGCTGTGGGCAGGACTCCGGTGCCTCCCTGTACTTCTGTGCCAGGCTGCTTGCAAGGGGAAGGGAGCATCGGATGGGTAGTCCCCACCGTGGGCTGGGCACCTGCGCTCCAGTCTTTGGAGCTACTGATGTAAAAGCCAGGCAGCATCTGGCCTCGGATAACAGGGCTCAGTCCAGTGCCTCCCCCCACCCCGGGGAGGGATGAAAGCTATTTAAATCCTTCTGTACAAGCCATGCCTGTGGGCATGCTGGAGATGGAGAGGAGAGGAGCATGAGATTGTCATGGGGCTGACGCGGCTGGGGGTGGTGGGTCCATCCTTCCTGGAAGATCAAGTGCTCGCCACTTCATCATCGCTGCCTTCCCCTTCTGAAGCCTGGAGGACAGAAGCGGTAGCAGAAGAAACAGGCAGAGTTTTAAAGGTATTTTTCTCACCCTTTGGCTCCCTCTTATCTGGTCAGGGATTGTACGGGCTTGTGGTGATGATCGCCATTAAAAGTCAAGCAGTACAAACTCTTTCCAGCTCATGGTGCAGAGCTGGTAAGTTGATAATGCTGTATGTCAGGTGAGGTCCTGGGTAAAGCCTGACTTTTCTTTTTCTTTTTCTTTTTCTTTTTCTTTTTCTTTTTCTTTTTCTTTTTCTTTTTCTTTTTCTTTTTCTTTTTCTTTTTTTTCTTTTTTCTTTCTTTCTCTTTCTCTTTCTCTTTCTCTTTCTCTTTCTCTTTCTCTTTCTCTTTTTCTTTTTCTTTTTCTTTTTCTTTTTCTTTTTCTTTTTCTTTCTTTTTTCTTTTTTGTTTTTCTTTTCTTTTCCTTTCTTTTTTTCTTTTTTTTCTTTTCTGTTTTTTTTTTTTTTTTTTAAAGGTGAGATGCCTGGGCCAGAGTTTTCTTCAAGAGCAGCCAGGGTTAGAATCTCATTGCTTGCAGTGAGATCCAGATCACCCCTTATGTGTGGTCCATGTAGGAGAGTGGCATGAGGCAACACAGTGCAGGGAAGCAATTCCTACAGTGCTGGGACAATGATCTCAAACTGCATCTCCTCTAATTTCCAGCACCCCTGCTGTCCATAGACATCCCCCCACATCTGGTGATGTAGGGCTCCTCTTTGACAGCGAAGGGGAGAGGAACTTCTGGAATGTAAGTCACCTCCTTCGAAGGTAAATGACTGACGGGATCAGAGGAATCGCCATGAGAAATGCTTGTTCCCCTCTAGAAGGAGAAGAAGAGACACAGCTCAGGTAGAGACACATAAATGGTGGACATCCAGAATTAGGTGAGATGGACTTCCCCCCCCTCACCCAGAATAAATAGTGTCCCCACCCATGTCCTCTCCAGAAAGCCTCATGAGCAGCTACAGTGGCTGCAGATCCTAGGCAACAGCAAGGTGCTGAAATGTGATATTGCTGGGCCAATAAAAACATTTTAGAGTAGTGCACATCGGTTTTCACAATATTTCCTGCAGAAGATAAAAGGCAGGAATTTATGTCTGATGTAGATGCTGTTTTCTCTGCTGAAAGCCGATCTGATGGTACTGTTAAAATGTTGTTGCTGTTATGCTCTTTTTATGCTGTTATGCATTTCTCCTTTATGTTTGGCTTCATGCATTCTTTCCTCCTGATGGCAATGGGCTGTCATCCCGTGTGTTACAGCACTGTCATGACCTCCTGAGTATGTACTCGGCTAGTGGCTGCCTTGGGGGTGGGGGTGGGGGGTGGGGGGGAGGAGGACTCCTGGGGCTGCTGGTGGCCGGCGCTGTGTTCCAGTTACCCTTCTGCTGGCCCCACTGCATCGACCATTTCTTCTGCCACCTGTCCCCCATCCTCCATCTGGCTTGTGCTGGCAGTGATGTGTTTTGGTTTAACTTCTCGTGCTGTAAATTCAGCATCGCGCAGAGGCAAGAGCAACTGCAGCTCTCAGCCGTCTCAGGGGCTCCTGTGCCCTGAAGGAGGAGGCACGGGCAGCTGCTTGAGGAACAGCAGGTGAATGAGGCTGAGAACTGGTGCAAAACACTTGCCCTGACATAGGCACACTGGCTAGTCTTCTCACATGGCATGCTTATGCACAGCTTTTAGTGCAATAGGGAAGAGGCCATTCAGATGTGCTTTCAGCTGACAAAGAAACAGATCCTGGGTGAAAGTCACTGATCTTCTATTAGTCCACCTATAGCTTGCAGAACGGTAAAACTTCTAGGGTTTAATATCCAGGATGTGTGACAACTACACTGATTTCACAGAGACCATGATGATGATGATGACATACCAAAAAGGAAAACAAACAAACAAAAAAACACACACCCCCACACAAAAGGATCTCAGGAAAGTTGTGTGGCAGCTCTTGTCTGCCCATTTTATCCTGTAAGTGCACGGGAACCCTCAACCTCGCAGACCTCAAAAGGGGGCTGTTTTTCTCACAGTGTGTGATCACACTGAAGTCATTGCCTCTGGGTGCAAAAACTGTTGGAAAGGGCTTAAAAGAGGCAGTCTAGAGCAAGTCTAATGCCAATTTATGGTGTTCCTACAGATCTCGACATAACTTCGATGTAATCAACAACAGAAAGGTGACTTTGTCTCCTGCACAGCTAGATGAGATGCATCTGACTTTTCCAGGTGTGGGAATCTGCAGTGTCAGAGCCTACATCCAGGTAAAGGGCCTTAGTCTCCCTTCACGCTCAGTGATCTAGTCCTTGTGGCCACTAGGGTCCCTCTCAGACTAAAGCACCTGCCCTGCCCATGTCCATTTGTAGAGACACAGAATAATGGATACATAAGACAATAAAGTTTCATTTGAAGATGCGGCTCTGCCTTCCTCTTTCGGTTCCTCCTTCACCAGTTCTTAGAGGAGGGAATTGCACTGACTCCATGCAGCTTGCTAGATCCACGGCAGCTGGAGCCATGGCAAAACACACTCTATCCCCTTTTGCATGTAACAAAATCACATTAATTCTATTGCCCAAGCTGCTACTGCAAGACTCATGTACCATGTGCTGCATGTGGCACAAGAGCTATAACTTGAGATGCTTCTGAGCTGATGGACTTCCAGACGGTGAAGTGTGATGCTCCATCGACATGCTGTCTGGCATCATCACCATTTCCAGCCCAGCTGCAGCTCCGCGTGGTGGCCTCTGGCTCTCCTCTGCCGCTGCTGAGCCCTGCCAGGGAGCAGCTGCTCCCAGCAAAGAGACCAGAGTAGGTTTCCCCTTGTGCTAGAGAGGTATGGAGAGGCTTGGCTTACTAACTGTCACTACTTACACGGTGTTTTAAGTAGGATAATGGAGTACTTCCCATGACAGCCATAGATAGTCCTAAAAAGTTAAAAAAAAAAAAAGACTATAGGTATTGGGGGCAACAAAAAATTGTCAGTAAAGGAAGTTTATTGTATTGACTGGAGGCACTGGAAGAAGAGAGATTGGTGGGCCAGTAATAAAAGGTGTTCAGAAAAGAGGAAAGAAGAATGAGGGTGAGAGAAGATCTACCCAACTAGCCTGCTAGATGCAGGCTGTGAGCATAGCCAGGCTACGAGGAGCTTTGGGCAAGGATGCACTACCGGAGTGACAGTCCCAGCGCTGCCCCGGAAAGCTCAGCAGGTTTTGTGCAAATCCTGCTGGATTCAGTTTAAAAAAGTCCCAGATGCTCCAGCAAGAGGGTACAAGACCCCCATTGAGCTCAGGCCTGCAGGACAGGGCTTCCCTTGGCCTTTCCAATGGGGGCATCTCACAGGGGTTGATGGCATTGCACAGAGGTTGACGGCGTCTCACAGAGGTTGACACATGGGGTGGTGTGAGAGGAGCTCTGGCCGCATTGGCTTATCTGTCTCTGTGCCCAGGTGGTTGCACTCCAGAGCTTGGCCACTTTCCACTAAGAATTGGCTTGGAAACCTCAAGCAGAGACTTCCCTTGCAGAGGTCCCCAATGCACAAGGCCTGTCATGAGGCAGTTCTGCATGAGCGTCCCAACACTGCTCACACCAGAGCTTCCTAACAGAGATGAATGGTGTTTTGGACAGAAAGATTCATCCATTACGTCCATGCAAATAACTGTGGGATAGCACACAGCAGTTTTAACACATCTTCCTTCATTCTGCCTGCAGAGAAACCCATTGCAAGGCAGAGGCTGGCCACTCCAGCTCTGACCAGTCACCGACCATCTTTGTTTTCCATTTGTAGGTGGATTTTAGCATGAGGAAAGGCACCTCCTCCCTTCCTAAGGCCTGCAGTGCTCTAAAGGGGGGACAGTGGGAGCTCTCACACAGACACACATCCCCTCCACCTTTGGGATGCAATGCCCACAGCTGCAGCCAGACAGCTATGGCACAGCTGTGGGAGAGCGCTGTCTTGGGAGCAGGGACTGAGATGCACCCCCTGTCTCCGGGGCTGTCCTTTCCCTGCCTCGCCAAAGCTCCCGGGCAGCTCATTGCCAATTCCCCTCCCCATCAAAGAAAGCTTCGTGCCAATTTTGAAATTTGAAATTCAGCATAATTGCTGTGGGACTCCAGAGGGACATCTGGCTAAACAAGTTGCCTTGTCCTTGAATGGTGATAAAAAGGTCCTAAAGCATGTGACTGCATTCTGAAATTCAAAGAATGAATTCCCTTGCCAGAGAAAACAGGAGAGGTGGAAGTTTCCACATGACGTGTGGGGTCCTCGTGACATGGGGAACAGGAAGAACTAGAGATCTGTGTGTGGTTTCAGGGCCATGATCTCATTGCAATTACAGAGACATGGTGGGATAGCTTGCATGACTGGAGTGCTGTCATGGATGGCTATGTGCTTTTTAGGAAAGACAGGCCAGGAAGGTGAGGTGCTGGAGTTGCTCTTTATGTGAGAGAGCAACTGCAATGTATTGAGCTCTGCCTAGAGGCGGATGAAGAGCGAGTTGAGAGCTTATGGGTAAGGATTAAAGGGCGGGCTAGCATGGATGACACTGTCGTGGGTGTTTGTTACAGGCCACCTGATCAGGAAGAAGAAGTTGATGTGGCCTTCTACACACAACCGGAAGTAGCTTCACAATCCCAGGCCCTGGTCCTCATGGGGGACTTCAACCACCCTGATATCTGCTGGAGAGACAACATAGTTAGGCTCAAACAGTCCTGGAGGTTCCTGCAGAGCAGTGAGGATAAGTTCTTGACACAGGTGGTGGAGGAGCCAACAAGGAGAGGTGTGTGCTGCTGGACTTTATCCTAACAAACAAAGAAGGACTGGTGGAAGATGTGAAGGTTGGGGGGCAGCCTTGGCTGCAGTGACCATGAGATGGTGGAGTTCAGGATCCTGCGAGGAGAAAGCAGGGCACTAGGTAGGATCGCAACCCTGGACTTCAGGAGAGCAAACTTTGGCCTCTTCAGGGACCTACTTGGAGGAATGCCATGGGTTAGGGCCCTAGAAGGAAGGGGTGTTCAAGAGAGCTGGTTAATAGTCAAGCATCACTTCCTCTAAGATCAAGAGCGGTGCATCCCTAGGAGTAGGAAGTCAAGCAAAGGAGGCAGGAGACCTGCATGGATGAGCAAGGAGCTCCTGGCAAAACTGAAACAGAAGGAGGAAGTCTACAGAAAGTGGAAAGGGGGACAGGCCACTTGGGAGGAATATAGGAACATTGTCTGAGTATGCAGGGATGCACTGAGGAAGGCTAAGGCCCATTTGGAATTAAATCTGGCGAGAAATGTCAAGGAGAACAAGAAGGGCTTCTTCAAATACATCAGCAGCAAGAGGAAGACTAGGGAAAATGTGGGGCCTTTGCTGAATGGGGTGGGTGCCCTGGTGAAGAAGGATGCAGAGAAGGCAGAGTTACTGAATGCCGCCTTTGCTTCAGTCTTTCCTGCTCAGGCCAGCCCTCAGGAACCCCAGATCCTGGAGGCAAGAGAGAAAGTCTGGAGAAAGGAAGACTTTCCCTTGGTGGAGGAGGAGTGGGTTAGAGATCATTTAAGCAAACTTGACACCCACAAATCCATGGGCTCTGATGGGATGCACCCACGAGTGCTGAGGGAGCTGGCGGATGTCATTGCTAGGCTGCTCTCCACCATCTTTGAAAGGTCATGGAGAACAGGAGAGGTGCCTGAGGACTGGAAGAAAGCCAATGTCACCCCAGTCTTCAAAAAGGGCAAGAAGGAGGACCCAGGCAACTACAGGCCAGTCAGCCTCACCTCCATCCCTGGAAAGGTGATGGAGCAGCTCATCCTGGATGTCATCTCTAAGCATGTGGAGGAAAAGAAGGTGATCAGGAGTAGTCAGCATGGCTTCACCAAAAGGGGAAATCATGCTTAACCAATCTGATAGCCTTCTCTGATGGAATGACTGGCTGGGTAGATGAGGGGAGAGCAGTGGATGTTGTCTGCCTTGACTTCAGCAAGGCTTTTGACACTGTCTCCCATAACATCCTCATAGGGAAGCTCAGGAAGTGTGGGTTAGATGAGTGGACAGTGAGGTGGATTGAGAACTGGCTGAAAGGCAGAGCTCAGAGGGTTGTGATCAGCGGCGCAGAGTCTAGTTGGAGGCCTGTAGCTAGCAGTGTCCCCCAGGGGTCAGGACTGGGTCCAATCTTGTTCAACTTCTTCATCAATGACCTGGATGAAGGGACAGAGTGCACCCTCAGCAAGTTTGCTGATGATCCAAAACTGGGAGCAGTTCCTGATACACCAGAAGGCTGTGCTGCCATTCAGAGAGACCTGGACAAGCTGGAGAGTTTGGCAGAGAGGAACCTCATGAAGTTCAACAAAGGCAAATGCACCTGGGGAAGAATAGCCCCATGCAGCAGTACAGGTTGGGGGTTGACCTGCTGGAAAGCAGCTCTGCGGAGGAGGACCTGGGAGTGCTCATGGACAACAAGTTAACCATGAGCCAGTAACATGCCCTTGTGGCCAAGGCGGCCAACGGTATCCTGGGGTGAATGAGGAAGAGTGCTGCCAGCAGGTCAAGGGAGGTGATGCTCCTGTTGCGAAAGGGGTGATGCACTTCACTTGTAAGAGGGAAGCAGCACTATGTTTATTGCAGTAAGCAACTTAAGAAAGTTCAGTTGTGAATAAGAATGATTTAACGAGGTTCAATTGGCAAGGTTCATTCAGTTTTTTACTGCATGAAGGACAGGGTCAGATGCATGAACGATGGAATACCCTCCCGTTGAGTCACGAGGTTCAGACTGGACCCCCTTGCTTTCTAAACTCCTTCGCAGAGGAGCCTAGGTGCGGCTGGATCCAGTCCTAGTCCCAGACTTGGTCAACGGTTTATGTCTAAAGGGGTGAGTGTGAAGGGAACCCTCCCGTTGAGTCACGAGGTTCAGACTGGATCCCCTTGCTTTCTAAACTCCTTCAGAGAGGAGCCTAGGTGCGGCTGAATCCAGTCTTAGTCTCAGACTTGGTCAACTGTTTATGTCTAAGGAATTACGTGCACAATTAGTCAGAGCTATAACTCAGGAAAGTTTTGCGAAGTTTGCAAAAGTTCAGCATGCTATTAATCACTTACCAAGGATCTGTCACAGGTAAGGAATCTCTCTCAACCTTGAGGAGTAACCTTGAGAGGCATTCCTGCTCAAGAGGAGGTTCTGCAGTGCAGCCCGCTGCCGTGCAGGAGAGCTCAATGGGCTCTGGGCTGCCCCCTATTTATGGGAGGGAGATGATTGACTCATAGGCACATTTGCATACTAGATGGGCCTTAGTTGGCGCGTGCTCTACTTGCCCCTACATATGTGCTGTTTACAGGGAGGTCAGGTTGAGGGGGAGAGAGCACATCAGTGGTGGCGGGGGGCGGAGGAGCACACCATCACACCGTGCTAAGTTGAGGTCAATGATATTCACTGCTCTCTCTTTATCCCCGAATATTATCACAGATGGCAACCAGGTCGGTCAGGGAAGACTGAGACAAAGAAGGCATTGAGTTCCTCAGTCTTAGCCTTGTCCATTTTCACTAGCTCACCCATCCCTTTCAGCGCCGGTCCCACATTTTCCTTGTTCAGCCTTTTACCACTAACGTAGAGGTAGAAACGCTTCTTGTTGCCCTCGACATCCCTTGCAAGCCTCAACACCAGCTGAGCGGCTCCATTCCTACATGCCTGGGCAACGTTTCTAAATTCCTCCTTTGTAGCCTGACCCTGCTTCCACCTATATACTGTTTTTTTGTTTGTTTTGGTTTGGTTTTGGTTTTTTTTTTGTCATTGGAGTTCAGTCATGGGTTCCCTGTTTTGCCCACCTGGTCTCCTGATGCTTCTGCTTGTCTTCCTGAGTACTGGGATGGACTGTTCTTGTGCTTGGAGGAGGTTGTCCTGGAGGACTTGGCAGCTTCCCTGAACCCCTTTGCCCTTCAGAGCTGCCTCCCATGGGATCCCACCTATCAGTTTCCTGAATAAGGTACCATCTGCTCACTTGCAATCTGCTACTCCCTTTCCTCACTCCCCTCAGGATCTTGGACACCACTGTTTCATGGTCACTACACCAAAGTCCTCCACTGTAGCCTTGATCCTCAGCAGCCTCTCTGCAACACCACACATCCAAGCCCATGGCAAGCAGCAAACTTCCCTAGTTAGCAGGTCAGCTTGCAGATGGGGTCTCTGTCTCCAGTAGGAGGGAGTTTTCCACTTGCTGCTTCTTCTTGGTGTGGATGTGTGCTTCAGGCTCAGCTGGCTCTGATGCTTCCTCAGAAAGAGCTCCCAGCCCCTATTCTGCTTCCAGAGCACCAAACTTATTCTGCAGTTGCAGACTTGCAGGTGGAGGAGGAGCTGTCCTCCTGGTGCCAGAAGTCACAAGCTTTCAGCCTTCCCCATCTTGGGAATCTCCATTTGCCACCCCGCTGAGCACAGCCTCTGGCTTCCCCTCCTGCTCCACAGCTGAGAGTTCAGGCTCTTGTCTCGGAAAGGTCTTGGAGAAGACCTTTCAGTCACTTTTGCATCTTCCCTGAAGCTGTAAAGGCTGCTCATCTCCTTCCATAACACAGCTTGGCGACATAGCTCCTCAACCAGCACACACTTCCTGCAGGCAAGGACACTGCTTCCACCTGCCCTGGCACTGGGGACAGGCGCCAGCACTCCTGAAGCCCCAAACCTCTGATATATGGAGTAATTGCTCCAGTCAGTGCTCACCACTGCTGAGCAGCCCGTTGCTTTCTTCAGGAAGGTCTCTGGCCCATTTCTGCATGCCCTTCTGCACAAACTGCTGCATCTGTTTGCTGCACTCGGGAAGGGAAGTGGGTTAGTACTGAGGGACAATGTCAGAGAAGGAGGAAGTCATGTCAGGAGAAAAGCACAACGGACACATCGGTCACTGGGACATGCGGAAATAACCTTTCAGAGCTAATACAGACACTGGCTCCAAAGGAAACATCTCACTCAGCATTTACCAGAGCACAGGGTCACCCTCACCCATTTCTCTGCAAGCCTCACCTGGCAGGAGGCTCCTTTTCCTTGCATTTCTGCCCCGTCACTTCCTCCAGCTTGGCCCCAGCAAATCTGCTTGGAAAAATCTCTCTCATGCCCAAGGAGATGCTTGGCAGGAGGATTTCCTGCAGGGATGAAGCAAGAGGATTCTTCAGACCAGCATCTTTGTGACAGATTCAGCAAGAATGACCTGCACCTGTGCTCGGTTACATGATAACCACATCTGAGGCAGGAAACTGCATTCACTTTGCATCCTGTTTTCCAGGTCCTAGGCCCTTTCTCATACTGCATCTTGTCCAACTCTGAATTTCTGCAATGTTATCCCCTACAGTACTTTTTCCCTTGCTGTTTATCTAGTCTGTGTGCTGAAAAGAGGGGCTGGTAGGGAGATGTCAGTGCCCTGGAAGAGTTTCTGTTTGGGGAATAATTTCACAGGAAGAGAAGAGATTCTTGGATCTCTCCAGTGGTCTCATACACACACATTTGCTGTTATGGCACCTTCCACTCAAAGGCATTATTTTTGAGATGGTTATGAGTACTTAAGAAAGAAGGGTCAGAATTCCCAACTTTCTCAAAGAAATGACATTTGGCAAATGTCAGAGGTCTTTTCACCATCATCTCTAGGAATTTTTCTATTCAAATTGAAACAGAGCTATGCAAACCCATCCAGTGCATACAACTCCAGGCAGAATTTGATATTCAGAGTGCTGCTATACCCCGTTGCACAAATTCATAAAATGAAAGAGCAGTCTGCAACGGACACCAGGTAGCGGAGTCCAGCAGCAAGCTACAGCCCAGAGGTCTCAACTGCAATTTGGAGTGTCAGGGTGTCCCGAGATCTTGCTCCATAACCAGTCACTCGAGATGCCACAAAGGGGAAATAGAGACATAAGAGGTGCAGCCTACTATCCCAGACATCACATTTTAAACTTGGCTCTCATCACTTAGCAGTAAGGACAAAAAAAATGCATAGAAACCTCTGTCAGGAGTCAGCAGTTACATTACCTTTTCTGTTCAGGCACTCATCGATCTTTTGTCCAAATTTCTTTTCTTGTTGAGGCTTTATAAAGAAAGTCACAGATTTTCTGACTGGGTTTCTAGGTGGTGTCTCAGGCTCTAACCTGAGAACAAGAAGACAGAGTCTGAATAAAGGGCACCATCTTCCCTCTGCAGTTTGCAGGAGTAATTGGACACAGTGACATTTTACAGCTTGTGGAAATTCTACTGTTTATGAAAGCTTCCATAAAAAAAGGCTTGAAAAAGTTTATTTGGAAGTTTCCACTGTTTTCACAAGCAGAACATGCAGCATCCTCAAGGATTACATCAGGAAACCAAGTTACACATTAAACAACGTCAGCACCTGCAGAGGCAGAAGAGTTTTCATCAGCCTGTCCCAGTTCTCTGCCATCCTTCCTGTGAGGAAGTTTTTTTGCAACACAAATCCTCCTCGCTGCCGTTTAAGGCCATCTCTCATCTCTCACTCATAGTGTCCATGGAGAATGGACCAGTCTTTTTTCTTTGCCAAAATCACTTTTTGCCAGCTTGTCGAGATCATTCTGAATTCTGGTCTTGCCCTCCAGCTCATTTTCAGACTCTTCCACATTAGTGTCAGTACATATGTGAAACATCAGCTCCATCCCTTAGGCCATTAATGGAATTATTCAGCATTACCAGACTCCAGACCGAGCTCTGCAGAATCTACTCAACACAGAAATCGATTTTGTCTCCTTCTGTGCAACTTTGACAGAGGAAGGAGGCCTTTAGGAGGCATTTTATTTATTGGAGCCTCACAAAAGACATGGAAATGTCAAAACCTGATGACTTGTAGGACGTGACCTTTGGTCTACCTTCTGAGAGAGGCTTTCCTTGTACATTACAGCACAAAGGAGACATCAGCAATTCTCACATTCTGATTTTTATTTTTTGCTATCTCACCCAAAAGAAAGAGAAGCAAGTGGAACTTTACAGAGGATGAGAGCTTCAGTCCTTTATACTTAAATCAGCTCTGTCTAATTCGAGGGAGGGTAGGCTGGGAATGTAAAACACAGTGATTCTTCCACATTACACCATGGAAAGACACACAGAGTCCAAAATAAGGAAGAGCAAATGCAGAATTAAGGGGGAACCATTTGCTTGAATACTTATTTTCAAAAAGAACTCCGCAGGTAGACAAGGCCTGGCAAGACAGCGCTAACAAACACAAGCTGAGAAGCTGGTATCTTAGTCAGCTGAGTGCTACAGAGGAAAACATACTCACATTGGAAACATGACACCATTGCAAGAACGGATCTGAAAAAAAAAGTGTGGGTTTTTTTTGTTTTTTTTTTTTCCATTTGATATGACTGAATTTCTTGTCTCTGGGCTCTGTGGCAGTGAGAGAGACGTGTGAGATGATTCCAAAGAAATTATCTCATTGCTCACAAAGTCAGCAAAGCTTTCTACTGCTAAAAGATGAAGGTGCCTCTCTGAACTCTTCTCCAAAAATTCCCTTCACACTAGGCCCTTCTTACTAAGTGTAGAAACTGCATAGCAAATAATTCAGAATGATTAATAGCACTGTCAGGGTGTCCCGAGATCTTGCTCCATAATGCCCTGGCTCTGGGGGCAGCTCCACCCCACTGCTCTCACCCAGCCCAGGCTGGCAGGAAGGAGGTTGCAGGGGGAAAGTGTTGCCTCTCTGGTCCCCTTTATGCTTCCTTCAGGAAAAAGGTCAGTTTTTCTCCTCTCCTACTCCTTTTTTCTCCTCCTTGCTTTTCTTCCTTGTCTTATATCTCCTTCTCTTGTCCCTTCCACTTCATCCTTCTCTCATGCAGTCTCTCCTCCCTTTCCTTCCTTATTCTCCTTATATCCCCCTCCCTCCTTTCTCATCTCTCTCTACGATCTCCTCCACTCGCCCCTTGCAGCATCCCAGCTATGTGCCTGCTGCTCACCTGTCAACTGCTGAGGCAGAAGTGACCTCAAAACCATCTCCTCGGCCACTTGCCTCCTGCTACCCTGTCAACTGCTGAGACAAAGGTGACCTTCCAGCTGCCCAGCCAGAAGCGACCTCACAATCCACTTCCAAACTACGTGCCTGCTGCCGACCCATCAGCTGCTGAGACAGGAGTGACCTCAAAATAAGTCCCCCCCCATCTGACTTCTGCCACCTATCACTTGGTGAGACAGAAGTGACATCACAATAAGCTCCCCAGCCATCTGCCTGCTGACTGGCCCACCAGCTGCTCAGAGAGAAGTGACTTCACAATCACCTTCTCAGCCATGTGCCTGCAGCTTGCCCGTCAGCTGCTGAGGCAGAACCTGAACATATGCTCCCAAGCCACCTTGTATCCGCTGGTCTAATACAGGATGTTAACATAGTGACCTTGCCTTCAGGTTTCCAACCACATAGGCATGCCTCTGGCCTATCAGCTGCTGAGAAATGAATGATGTCACACTCACTTTCCAAGCCATGTGCCTGCTGCTGGCCTATCAGCTGTTCAGATACAAGTACTTTCCCAACCACCTTCCCAGCTGTCTGTCTGCTTCTGGCTTCCAGCTGCAGAGACAGAACTGACCTCAGAAGGAGCCCCCCAGCCACGTGCCTGCTGCTGGCCTAGCACCTGCTTAGAAAGAGGTGACCTCACAATAGATGCCACAGCCATTTGCCACTGCCGGCCTATCAGATGATGGGACAGAAGTGAGCTCAAAGTAAACTTCCTAGGCATGGTCACCTTCTGGCCTATAAGGTGCTGAAAGAGAAGTGACCTCACAATGAGCTCTCAAGCCATGGGCCTTCTGCTAGCCTATCAGCTGCTCAGATAGGAAAGACCTCATAATCAATTACCCATCCATGCACCTGCTGCTGGCATATCAGCTCTGAGGCACAAGTGACCTCACCAGAAGCTCCCAAATCACGTGCCTTTTGCTGGCCCATCTGCTGTTCAGGCACAAGTGACCTCACAGGGACCTTCACAGCAATGTGTCAGGTGAGGGCCAGTCAGCTGCTGACAAAGAATTGACATGATAATGTTGATTTTCTGGCATAGCTTTCATCAGCAGTGGTGACCTCGCAACGCCTCAGTCTGCAGACTCAGGATCCACACATCTGCCATATGGCAACCTGTATCGTCCTCTCGCCCAAGGCGAAGTTGTCTTCTCTACTGGGTGGCACCTCTGACTAAACCCATGAAGCCTGCACACCTGCTTGCAGACTGCTGGCACAGCAGCCCTGAGACAAAAGCGAGCTCCCAGTCAGCACCCCATGTGTCACCTGAAGATTGCTCTTGGCACAACACTTGCTGAGACAGCAGAGGCCTCATTATGAACAGCCCGGCCAGATGGCTGTTACCGCTTGCATCTCCCTCTACCCCAAAGCTGGTCTAGCTGCCGAACAGCTTTGCTGACTGATGTTGTGACCTCACAATGGTCATAGCACAGCAAAACATCCATTAGGTACAATTTAGTACCCCAAAAGAGGATTCTCTTTTGTCTACGTATTACCTAGAACAACCCTATGAAACTTAGGAATTGGAGAAAGGCCTGGAAATAATTACTGGTAACACTTTCTAAGAGGATGATTTCATGGCAGGAATGATTATGAAACTGAAGACTACAAAGCAAGACCTTCACGTCTGGGTCGGAGTGGGAATCCTTCCAACAGCCAGAAGTTTAATCCCTTCCCAAACATGGAATGAACTTAGCTAATCTTCCGTGCATGAGGGTGAGCAAGCATTATCCTATTTTATGCACTGACAGTTTGAGAGAGATGGAAGGACTTAGGCAAGGGCATCTAAAGTGGTGGCACCAACAGAGCCGGTATTTAGGAACTGCTCATCCAGGGCTATGAGAAGCATTATAGCAAAGACAAGTGGTAGGACTGGTCTTTCACCATCCTTCAAGGCACTGAAAAGCAAACCAGCTAAAACTTAGGGAGTCGTTTTGGAAACATCCTTCATGCAGGTTAAAGGGTCACAGGTCTCAGGCGATGCAAGAGGCACCGAGCAAAGACAACAGCCAGGATGCTGAGAGACATCCAGTGACATCCTCTCTCCAAGCTGCTTGGAAATGCAATTTTCAGAGCAAATAGAACATTTGGAAGGGCACCTGGTGAGACCACAAGCAACCTGATGAAAGTCTGCTCAAGAGCAGGGCTTGGAGGAACTGTGGTGTGTACAGAAGCTCAGGAAGTGCTCTGAAATGGATTTCAAAGACACCAAATGGGCAAAATTTCCTGCATGCAAACAAACAAAACAAACAAATTAATTAATTAATTAAAAAAAAAAAAAGAGGAAGAAGCCCCCCAGACCGAGATAGTCTGATGGAGTCCTGCAAAGTCTGCTTCTCAACCCCTCTTTTACTAATCACTCTGTCTTATGATCCTCCTGGCCAATGGGGCTTTAGGGCATGGACAGGTGGTGAAGAATCCATGGATGTTGCTGTGTTTTGGCTATGATGTTTATTTGTGCATGCCTGCAGGCACAGGTGTGCATGCGTGTGTACGCCTGCCTTCATGTGAGATCACATCTGGCTTCATGTGCATGTTGGTGCCCACAAATGAGTTGGGGAGTTTGTGCATATGCTGAGTGCAGGCATGTGTATCTGGCTGGCAGGTATATCTGAGTGTGTGCACACCAGTACACATGCTTGCACTCATAGACACAGCTCTGTACATGCATGCGGGGGGAGGGGAATGTGTATGCCTGTACACACAGTGTGGAGGGCTTGCATGTGTTTGAGCAAATGCATGCACCTCCATGTGCATGAGTCTGTGCACATTCATGCACTCAAACCTGCATACATGTCTGCATGTGTGTACCCATTTCTTGTGGGGGCATCAGTGTTTGTGCAAGTGTGTGCATGTGTATGTGATAGCATGTCTTTACAGGAGTGTCTGTGTGCGTGCAGTTGTGAGCACACTCACACATTTCCTTGTCTGTGTTTGTATGTGTGGGTGTGCATACGTCTGTGTGAATGCAGAAGGGTGTGTCAACAGCAGTGACAAATCTCTCACACTCTATGTCTTTGACCCCACAGCCTCGCCCCTCTCCAGCCCCTGTACACCCAGGTTCCCATTTGGATCCACAACCATCAGCTCAGGACAAGTTTCCTCTTACCTGTGTGCTCACTCTTCAGATGGCAGCTCCAGCCTCTGCCTCTTCTGCACATTGCTGCTGTGGACGCTGGCCACACTCCTTTCTCCTGATGCCATCTGAAGAAATGGGAGTCCCACGCTTCAGAGGGTTGGCTTTCAGCAAAGGAAGAGAGACCTTTGCAGAGCAATACAGCAGAGACATGAGGCTGTTCCCCAAAACACAGCCTCCAGAGCTGACTATGGCCAAGGAGCTCAGTGGTCAGCAAGCTAGAAGGAATCATTTCCTCTCTCAGCAGAGCCTAGCAGTCACATTTCTGTGATGAACAAGGCCAAGGAAGGGCTTTGGATGCGTTTCATGAGACAGCAGAAGTGAAGACTACATTGAAACACAGCACAACTTCATCTTTTGAAGGAAGCTCAAGAAGCAGTAAGGGAATGTTCTAATGATTACACCCAAGAAGACCTCAGAAACCTACACCCCTTTGGAGGTCAAGCCTGTGCAGATGAGGGGAGAGGGGAGAGGCTAACCTGAGCACTAACTGCAAATCAGAAAGCCTCACCTGATACCTGAAGACTAAGCAATAAGAGGAATCCCTACAACCCTAAGACCCACCTGCCTCCTTCAAACCCCAGAGCCTTCGAGCTGTCTTCCAAGTCCAGCTTGAAGCTGGTCAACCAGTTCTTCCTTCACTTTGGGATCTGTGTGTCACTTGGGACTGAGGAAGAATCCCTGACCCCAGGCTGACCCGTGGCCCAAGGCACCCCCATGGGGCCAGTTGGCCCACCCAGACCCACGAGCTTTTTTCCGGTCCCTGGAGCAGGTCATGCCCAGCATGCACTGGGCACTTGGTGCCAGAAGTGAGAACCTGACAGGGCTCACTCCCCCCACTCCCCAACTCACTAGGGAAGTGAAAAAAACTATCAGAGTAGAGGTATTTCACCAGCAGCTGGGTCGTGGCATGGGTCGCGTGCATGTACAGGGCCTTCCACTTATTCTGTATCTCTCATGTTTCTTCGCAGCGCCAGACTAGAGTCAAGCTCAACCAGGTCTTCTTTCCCCACTGATTCCATCAAGCTCTTTCCCTTGGCTGTGGTTTCACTAGAGAGTAGGTAGGGACAGTGGGAATCTCATTCATCCATTCATGCATGTCACTAAGTAGACGACAAGGCATTTGGCTATTTACTGAACAGCAACCAAAGTGGTACCTTTTTCAAATTGAACTTAAAGGCAACTCGTCCACCAAAGGCAACTCTGGCAAACTCGTCATCTGGGACAAGGTTTTATGCCCCACTAGCTCCTTGATCCACCACCAGAGTCAAGGCAAAACAGAACCTGGGATTCCAGAAGGCTGAGCAGACACGTCATCTGTGTGAAGCATTTTACTGTTGCCTTCGGAGAGAAGAACTTCTAAAGAACGTCACTTTTATGATATTTGCCCAATTCTATGTTGTCAGCCTTACCTAGGCTGGCAAAACTGTGGATAACATCTACTGAGGAAAGGAAAGCCCTTCCGCTGAAGAGCCTTGCAGTCCTCTTTTGTTGGCCATTGGAGAACCCAAACTACATTTATACCACTTTCCTCGAGCACTAACCGGGAATCCCAGGAATTCAGCATCAACGGCATTGGTGAGTTCCATCACCTGCTCCTTCAAGTGCTGATATTTCCACACTTTTTCCATCGCTGCATCCCCTAAAGAGGACAAAATACTTTCAAAATGGACTGATACATCCACTGCCCATGTCCAAGACCCTTTTACCATTACCAAACTTGCCTTAAAGAGCTCATCATTTTTATCCCTCACGTTAGGTTCCAGAAACACCACCCAACCTGTCCTCTTAGCCTCATTAGACATCATCCTGTACAAGATGTTCTGCCTCTTGATCTGGGCATCTTGGACTGCAGGACAGTAACCAATACTATGGGAGCACGTTTCCCATTCAACAGGACAATGCCTGCATCTTCTCCTGGACCCTTCCCCTAAACCTCTGGCCAAGCACTCCCTAGCTGGGTAGACATTGGCCTGGACTAGTAACACCATCAAAATTTTCCTGTGAGGAATTCACCTATAATGCACCAACCAATCATTACTGATGTTGTCGTTGACAGAATTCTTGACACCATGGCCTTGACTGTGCAGATTTATCCAATTTTCAAATCTGTGTTTTCTCCACCTATTCAGGTTAGGGAAGATGACCTTTGGAACAGACGTCTCCCATTTGCATGCTACCTCCCCCTCTTCCAATGTGGCCAGGATTACTGTAACAGCTAATCTATTTGTTGTTGATCATATTTATCTACTCGACCTCCCGCGGCAATCCACAGACACAAAATTCTCTCTGAATACCTTCTTCTGGAACAATTATTCTGATAATGTCATCTTGGGAGTGGGTGATACAATGCGACCAATGAGCCTGTATATTCAGAATCTGGCTCGCCAGGGTGCCATCCCCAAGCCGCTCTCTCTCATGCTGGATTAAAGAATAGAGGCACACATGCTGGAAGGTAGATGAAGCCAGCTCTTCACCACCGTTCTTATGTCCCAGTCAAAGGATTGGGGGTATGAGGCATTTGCACCAGGATGATCTGCTGCATATAACAGCCTCAGGATGGCATGCCTCTTCAGGACTTCAGCACTCTGCAGTGGTTTCAAAGCTTATCAAGCTCCTCTTGCAGCTCTGGCTTGGAAGGACCAATCCATGGGTCCAGCCCCAGGCCCAAATATCTCTCAGAGCTGCCCGGCTCCATCATATTTAGATTAGAGCCATTCACCTTCCATGGGTCACAGCCATTGATGGTAACAGAATCTTCTGTGGGCCTTATAAAGAACCCGTGACATTTCTCAGCCTGCAACCTCAGCCCTGTCAGTTGGCAGAATCCCACCATATTTCCCTGCATCCCATCACAAGAGTCACTCAATACGACTAGATCATCTGCAAACACCAACAATGTAACACTTTTTCTGCCATGCTTAAATCCATTCCTGATCTTCTCCAACCTACATAACAGCGGGGCTACTGATAAATTGAAGAACGCTGAGGACACTGGATCTCCTTGCTCCACTGCAGTGAGGACCTCTATCATCTCTGACTGCTTTCCCCTCTCCTCCAGCTGAGTTGTGGTGTTATCACGCATATCAGCGATGATGCCTGTTACATGACCATCAATGCCTCTTTGTTTCAGAGCATGAAAATATGTCTAACTGAATCGATGGCCTTTGTCAGATCCACAAAGACCACCCCCAGGGCTTTATGTTCTCTTTTTGCATACTTTATCAGGATCTGGAGCACTTCCAGATCTTCCGAACAACCTGACGCTGATATAAAGCCCCTCTGTCGGCTATTAATCATACATACACTCATCAGTTGGGCTGTTAGGAGTCTTGAAAAGAGCCTCAAGATAATCAGCCTGATGGCAATGGGTCACCAATTATTAATATACAGATGTTTCACTGGATCTGCGGACTTTGGTATTAATATCGTTCTGCATTCTTTGATCCCCACCTGGATCTTCCCAGACAGCAGCCGGGCTCTATGCATGATGCAAAAACAGGTTTGCAATGGTGTAGGCCAGATGTATAGAAAATGGCAATAAAAAATGAAACTGCAAAGAAATTAAGAAAAAAAATATGATGCAAACAAGACGTTTTATTATACTTTCCCTTTTTAATATTTTTTGCATGTGTTCTTATCATCCTCCTTTTGTTCTGTTTTAATATGTTGGACTTCGGGGCATTGTAATGTTTTTGTTTGTAAAGGAAAACGATTTTCAAAATTGGGGTGGGATTCAGTTACAGAAACAGAGACATCTTGGTGCCACTATAGACACCCTGGTACCCTCTGCCAGCCTCCAGCTTCAGCTCCAGAGGGGCTCTGGTCTCCCCTAGGTCCTGTGTGATAGCTGCCAGTCCCAGAGAAACACCTCAGAAACACAGGCGCCTCTAAAATTGACACTAGATGCTTAATGTTTAGGAAACTGAGCTCTGCCTGGAAAGTTGAAGAATATGCTTCAACATTAAAAAAAAAAAAAGACACATTTTAGTACCTGAAATCCTTGAATAATTTTAATAAAATGTTAATGTTTTCCTATAGTGCCAAACTGGGAATTTCCAGGAAGAAGCATGTTAACCTCAGGAGAAGAGATATTCATCTTCCCCAGGACTTGCGTTACTACTGCTCTGTCTATTCTATTGTGTATTTAATCTCAAGAATCTCTCCTGTATTTCTGCACATCCTTATTAAATCAACCATTTCTGAAGTCATCTCTTCAGAAGACTACCTGGACATACCCATTACGTATTGTCCATTCAGTTTTCCTCCTCCCGTTATTCCTTGTTCATTCAGACACCTATCAGCTACCCAGCTGCTGCTTTGAACTACAGGGATTTTAAAGCTTGCCTCCTCTTTCAGTAGTTTGTTTAATTGTCTCATTAGCCAACTCCTTACCTGTGTCTATAGCTATCCTTTTCTATCTCTTTATCTGAAATACTTCCAGTAAGGTTATTCCCTATGGAAAGTGGCCTTCAGTGCAGACAACTTGGTCTTAATGTACAGTTGAGGAATGTATTTTTTTTTAATTAAACTGTGTCATGTTTTCTCTTTTTCACAGTCAAGACAAATCTTTCCATGTCTGTTTGTAGGTAGTTCTCTAAATAAAGCAGGTGGGAATTGATGAATATGAGCTGTAACATTCAGCTACAGGCTTCAGTGGAAAAAGGTTAGATATGAAAAAGAGTTATGTGAGTCCCAGGTGGCTGAGAAGAGAAATGGTGGGGCTGGGGGTGTGGGGGAGAAGATTGTCTGTGCAGCGTCTGACCACAAGTATCCTCCTTTTCCTACATGCCTGAACTTCATTAGGAGACAATCTGAATCAACATCAGGTATAGAATGTTGATAAAACCTTTTTTGCTAAGCTGAAAAATGAAGACAATTTAAAAAAGAAAAAAATAAACAAGGATTCTTTTTTAGTAGGTGCTCATTGAAACCTTCCTTTTTCAGCTACATTCCTGAAATCTCTCCAGTTAGCCACATGATGCTTGAAAACTTGAAGACAGTTATGGGAAGAAACACTGCTCCTTAGGGTACTTTTTGTGTTTAATGAGCCCTCTGGTGCATTCATGCAGACACTGAAAGGAGATTGAACCAATGTCTCAAGAAGTTAAAGCCAGAAGCAAACTCAAAGGTTTCTTAGCGCGTTAATGGGTCCCACGGAGGGCCATTACCAACAAAGCTGTTAATGGGAACCACAAGTCGAGGTGCCCTTCCCTGGGGGCTGGTTAGCGTAGAAAATCAGAGGCACCAGTTACAGTTAGTCAAAGGAATGTACAGGAGGCCTCAATTCCAAGTAAGCTCTTGGTGTGTTTTATCAAGCAAAAACGGTCAAGCACAAAAGTCCAGCCCTGCAGAAGGGTGATCCTTTCCCTCACACGTTGCTCAGGGCTCTTCCTGGGGTGGGTAGGAGGGGTGATGCCAAGTGTAGGACAACGGTACAACACCTCCCGGGCTCCCTGAGGGGTGAGCAGGCAACAAGGCCCTGGTGCTGTAAGGAAACGGTGTCTTCTCGTAGGCCTCGCTGGCAGAGACAGCAGCCATAGGCAAGGTGACAAAGACCTCAGCTCTGTCAGGGACTTTCAGCCTTGCCACCAGTCCTGACCGTCCCCGTCAGACATCCTCCACTGTCCCATGCCTGTTCCTCTTTGCCTGCAGACCTTAGCCACCTTCTCCCTCCCTACACTCTCTGTTTCCCCACCTTGCTTTGACCTGCTTCACTCTCCCTAGTTCCACTCATGTCTCTCCATCCTCACTGGGTGTTGCTTGAAAAACAAAGCTATGGGCTCCTGTGATTTTGCTGATGCCTGAGTTGCCCAGCAAGCCACCTGGCTTCTTTCAAAGCCCTGCTAGAGCTCCTCACTCACCTAAGATATCCCACTCCCAAACGTGCTTGCGTCCTGTGCAGTGAATTGCACATCCTTGTTCTTGTGCTGGCCTAAAATCCCAGCTGCGTTTCCGTTAAACATGACCATGGCATGCTCTCTGTGTTCTCCATCCTGCCTGCATCAGCCACACTCCTACACGCACACAGCTCTTTCCCTGCACTCCTATGTGTCCAGTAATGTTCCTGCTCTGCCTGCCATAGAGGGACCTCACTCCAGGAGATTCACACATCCTCCAGAGAAGGGTCAGCTCTGTGGTCATGATTGAGCTCTGTCCACCCGTGCCCCAGCAGCATGCATTCCCCATCTCCCAGGCTAAGGCATACACACAAAATGGAAATGTCTCTATCATCCCTGATATGGTGAGAGGCCTTCAGCCCTGCCATGCTCCCAGCACTCAGCTCCTCCCCCTCTGCCCACACACATCACCTCCTTTAATTGTCTGGGCTCAAACATGTGTGTGAAGATTTACTGAAGCTGTACTGAGTGCCTTTCTCACTGCCTTCTCCTCAACCCTCTGTCCCATTGGCTAGTGCTGCCTCTCAGCTGTGACCCATTGGCCTTTCAGAAGGGCTTCCTGGATTTTCCTGGTGCTTGTTACAACCTTTCTGACTCCCTCCAGAGATCTTAGGATGGGACAATGTGCTATTGGCTCTAATAGGGGCCTTTATGACCAGCTTTTAGGAAATGCTTGCATTTTTATGACTCCTGTGTGTGTGTGTGTGGAGCAATAGTCATGGAAAAGCACCAAATATACCAAAGCAGGCACCCAGTGGACTGCCAAGAAGAACCATCTGAGATATCCCCAGGCCTGTGGCTGCAGGGCAAGGCTTCTCACCATAGAAGTGGATCCAGCCTCATCCACTCTCTAGAGAGGGAAATCAGCAGTGTCCATGCCATCTGAGGACTAAAGGGGTGAGTTCTGGTGAGACCACCTTTCACCTGGCCCATTTTAGATGTGTACTTCAGGATGGGGAACCATGCCTTGTATTGATCATGTTGAGTACATTGACACTGCCCACACAGGATGTCCTCATGAAAGTGAGGTTAAACAGGAGAACTAAGCCCTGGCTCCTCCTTTCGGCCTTTTTGAAGATGCATACAACTTCTGCTTTTCATCAGTCTCAGGATCCCCACAACCTTTCAAAGATGATACAGAGTGGCCTCACTGTGACTTTGGCCTGTTCTCTCAGCATCCTTGGATGCAGCCCCTCAGGTCCCATGGACTCTTCAGGGCTGAGTTCACTCAGGTAACCCCTGACTTGATCCTCATCCGCTAACGGATGTTGTTTTCTTCCTTGAGTCCTGCCTCTAGGCACAAAGGCCTGGGAAGCTCTGCCAGCAAAGAGTGAGGCAAAGAAGACATTCAGTAGCTCAGACCTGTCTGCATCTACTCTTACTAAATTCTCTGCTCCATTCAGAAGCGGGACCACTTTTTCCTTGTTTATTCTTCTACTGTTAATGAAGCAGTACCAGCTCATCTTGGTGCCTGTGATGTCCCTTGCAACTGTCAGCTCTAGGGGAGGTTTGGCTTTCCTAAAGCCATGCCCAGACAGCATCCCTAAATTTCTTCCACTGTAACCTGTCCCTGCTTCCACCCCCTGTGTACTGCTCGTTTGCATTGGAGCTCAGTCTTGAGCTGCCTGTGTTGCCAAGCCATCTCCTGAGATGAATGCTTGTTTTCCCGAGTATCAGAGTGGACCATTCCAGTGCTTGAAGGATGCTCTCCTCAAAGACCTGCCAGCTTGCCTGAGCTCCTTTGCTGGTCAGAGCTGCTTCCCACAGGATTCCCACAGGATTCCTGTGCCCTGAATAAGTCGAAGTCTGCCTATCTGATGTCCATGGTCTGTACCCTGCTACTCTCCATCCTAAATTCCCCTCAGGATCCGAGACTGTACTGTTTTCATGGTGACTGCAGCCAAGGCTGCCACTGAGTGTCACATCTGCAGCCAGTTCTTCTGAGTTTGCAAGTACAGATCCAGGTGACTCATAATGACAGCTGGGCTAAGAAATTGTCCTGCTATCCTCCAGGGACCTCCTGGACTGTCTGCGCCCTGCTGTGTTGCCCTTCCAGGGAATGCCAAGGAGATTAAAGTCCCACGTAAGAACCAGGGTCACTGCTCCAGAGACTTGCTCAGGTGGCTTAAAGAACACTTTGTCCACTTCTTCACCCTGTTGGAGTGGTTTATAACTGCTACCACAATGTCACCCTTACTGGCCTCTCCTCTGATCCTCACCCACAAGTGTTCACCCAGCCTGCCATCTCTCCCATAGAGGAGCTCCACACATCTGAGCTGCTCCTTCACACAGAGGGCAATTCCCCTCCTCCTCTTTCCTGTCTGTCTTTCCTGAAGAGCTTCTATCCTCCACTGAAGCAGCCCAAGCTGTGTGAGTGGTCTTATCACAAATCAGTCATTCCCACAATGCCAGCACTTCTGTGACCACACACACAGCTGCAGCTCCTCCTGCCTGTGCTCCAGGCTGAGTGCAGTTGGGTACATGTGGGCTGCAGAACCTTAGTTGTGGCACCAGGGCCGAACACAATTACCACGGTGAAAACTGTTGCTCACAGCCAAGGACCCCGTGTATGCTAAGGCCCCATTTCAGAGCAGAGACATGCTGACCTTAATGGCAGATCACCATGCCATGATGAAATGAGGTTCCCACTAAGAGAGCAAACCCTGCAGTCCCCAAAGCCAGGCAGAAACAGGGCTTGGCTGTGCAACCATGCCAGGAGAGCAGTTTTCTGCCTGAGCTGTCTCAGTGGCACTGTGAGGCCTGTGATGGAAGTGAAGCCAATCTCCAGGAAGGAGTAGGTCCTGCTGAGAACATCCCTGGGAGTGGACAGCCTGCGATCCAGCTACACTGTGATCACTGTTAGCATGTTCCCTGTTTCCATCATCAGGTAGGTGAGTGAGGTTCAGGGAGAGGAGAACCATCAGGATTTGAGAACATGGGCGCACGAGTGGAGATGCTGGTGTGAAGCTTCTCCCATTCCTGCAGCACCCTCAGACGCAGATGGGATGATTCTTGCCTCAGTACCATGGTGTTGGCGTTCAGTTGCTGGCATACAGGCATCTCACCCCTCTGAGATGTCCTGGGGAATCTGTCCAGCACCCATCCAAAAGAGTATGGCTTTCCTGTAGCTCCTGTGCTGTATTTTCCTGTGGTTGTGCTGGGCACCCCAGTCCCCTGACACAGCACTAGAGACCTTTTTTATTCATTCGAATGAGAGCCCTGAGTTAGCTTAGGACTCTGCAATGCAAAGATGGGCACTCATCTTAGCTTTGTAGTAACCTGGGCTCAAGTTGGTTGGAGCCTAGAGAGAGACCTCGCTCTCCTTATGGTGAGCTCCTCTGTTTGGTCAGCTGAGTAGGTCTGCAGGCTGCCAGGGACTGGTTGATTAAAGCAGGCTCAGATGTCCTGAATGTACACCTCTGGTGTCATTTCAGGTCACCAAGGATAGTTCTTCTCCAGCCCTCCTAGGCCATAGCTGATGCTCCAGAAGGATGTGGGTCTTTTAGAATTGCTCCATAGGAGCTTGAAGACATTTGAACATGTCTTGGATCACCTCTGGCACCTCAGATGTCACCAGCTCTTTGTGTGTGAGCAACTGATTCCTCCCCTCCATCTCCATGGATTAGAATGGGAGCTTAATCAAGGAGCTCCCACACAGACACAAATTCTGTGTGCACCTTAACTGAGGGAAGAGGAATCCCACCTCCTCTGGGTCTGTGGCATGCACAGGAGGGAGATAAATTGCCCCAAAGCCTCTAACCAAAGAAGAAACACCTGCGTTGACTCATCTGAATCACTGCCCTACATGGTAAAATGAACCTCTCCCTATCACTTTCCACATGTCCTGCCCAATAACTGGGGAGGAGTAGGGATTTCCAGAGGAGGACAGTTTCCTCTCTCTTAGACAACAATGCTCTGATAGGAGAAATCACACTGCTGGACTCCACTGCTCTCTCCACAGTTTAGAGAGGGAAGATAGGTGATTACTTTTATTTACTTCAAAGTGCATTCCCCAGGAGGAACTCTACTGCCTTTCAGGAGCTGTCAGCCCTGGAGACCCCAGGGACATCTCGAGGAAGCCTGTGGGGTAAAGAAGTCACACCTTTGGTTGTGCCTCTGCTCCTGAGCTGGGCCAGGCTCCTGGGATGGAGAGAGCTCATGGCAACCTTGCAGGTGTCTAGGATGTGCCTAGAGCTGAAACCACAGGCATCGCTATTTAGAGTGCTCCTAGATCAAAGGCAGAGTCCAGGTGTGCAAGAGCGGGCAGCTCACCAGTGCCTTCCCTTCTACTTCATAGTCTTCTTTCAGGACTGATTTCCAGTGAGGTATTCCCTACGTGGGGTTTGGGGAGGAGCTGTCAGAGATCTTCTCACTTCCCCTCAGTCCTGCTCTGCTCTTTTGTCAGCCCATGGGCACTGCCACAGTCCCTCCGCACTGGGTAAAGCTGAGTCTCCATGTGCCCTCCTCTGACCCCCGGTAGGAACAAGCAGTGCCTATCTCTGCTCACTCTAAAGTAGGTGCTCAGAGCAGGCCAGGGGAACAGAAGGAGAAGGTGCAATAGGCACAAGGGCACAAGTAGCAGCAAGGGAAATTTCAGCTGGGAAAAAACTGTCAGCATGAGAGTGGAGCAGCAGTGGTGCAGGGGCCCAGAAACTTTCAGAACTTGTCTGGACAAAGTGCTGACCAACATGATCTAACTGGGAAGTTAGCCATGCTCAGAGCAAGTGTGAGTATCAGTCTCCAGATGTCCCTCCTGACCCAGATCCTCTGGGATGGGTAAGAGGTCCCAGGACATGGTAGCAGACTCCTGTGGTGCTGAGGCCTTTCTAGCAGTTTGTCACTAGTAGATGAGGAGCTCTCTGTCACTCTCTAGTCTCTGTGAGGTGCGACTCAGTCACATGCTGGTCCCCATACCACCCTCACGCAGTGCCTTTCCTGAGGAGTGAAGGTGCCCCAAAGACCATCCTCAGCTCTGATCAGCTGGGAGGGGTGAAGCCACAATGCTCAGTGTGCAACAGCAGCCAAGGGGCACAGCAGCAAGACTAGGGAGAGGAAATGGGAGACATGTGGCTCTACATCAAGAGGCAAGTACAGCAGCCAGTGGAAAAGCTCTTCCATTTCCCACCTGCATCATTTGGCCGTGCATTTGAACCTTCTGCAGACACAGGCCCAAGAGCCACCGGCCAGCTCTGACCCTCTGGACCCTGACGCTCACAGTTCCCCATTACTACTGTGCTGCCACCAGGGATGGTTTTGGATGTGGAAGTCTCCCAGATGTGGCTGCAGAATGTCACCACCTGCTCTTGGAATTCAGGCTGAATCTCACTGTCATGAAACTCCTCCAAGGGTGGCAGGTCCCTCTTGCTGGCTGTCTGCTCAAAAACAAAGCACTTCTCGTCTGGGAAGAAGTGGCGGATGCATTCCTGGGATGCTTATGGAGCTGAGCTTCCTGGCTGCTACCTGCAGAGATAGGACAGGGAGCAAGCTCATTGGGTTTGGGCTTTTGTTGCCTTACGCTGAAATGCAGGTGTCCAGAGCTGGACGCATCCTGCCCTTCCTGAAGCACAGCACTGAGCGCAGCACCATTCTCCTACCAGGCTTTAACTTCAGCGCATTCTCCAGGTACTGATCCTCAGAGATTTCCTTCCCAACCACCTTCAGTTGCAATGTGAAGTCCCACACGACCCAGACAAAGGTCAGGAAGAACTAGAAAACTTTGTCGGAATCCTCCAGTTCATCTCCACTCTCCCCAGGTGTTGCTTTCACCTTTACATTCTCCGTCAGCTTCGTCACATAGCTGGGGTGCTGGCTAAGGAAACAGAGACCCTGGATCCTTGTTCAGGGAGGGGTTAACCCTAACCCTAACGCCACCCTCCCCAGCCATCAGCATTTAATGAGGAGAAGGGGAGATTCTGCAGGGACAGAGAACAGCCTGGAGTCACCAGCAGGAGTAGAGCTCAAAGCCTCAGCCCTGAGGTCTGGAGCACAGGATCCCTGAGGACCCAGAGCCTGGTCACTGGGCACCACCAGGAGGTTCTGATCTCCCCATAAAAAGCAGCCATTTGAGGACCTGGGACGTGTGAACCCCTAAGCTACTGCTCAGGGAGATGGGGCCTCCCTGTTGCTGCTGCCCCACTGAGGACACTGCAGCTGGTCCTTGTCTTGCTGGTCAATGGTGCCCTTGCTGTTATAGACCAGAGTGCTGGACAGCAGTACAGCTAGCACAAAGATCCATGCGTCATTCTTGGTGTTGCCCTGGATCAACCTTGGCTCGTACCAAGAAACTCTGTGCAAGGCTCCCTAAGAGTGAGCAAAGCCCCAAATGCCCACGCCCTGAATGCCTAACCATGGGCCATGGCAGGGTCAGCTTTGTGGAGACACCCACACACATGACATCACCATGTCTTCCTATAGCTCTCTTATCTTCAACTCTTAACTCTCCGAGTTGCACAGCTTCTGATTATTAAAGTTCTCCCTGAGCTCCCCATTCCTGGTCTGCTGAAGTCTACCAGGAAGTGCTGAGGAATTTGGCAACTTGCCAACCCCATGAACCTTCTCCTAGCTCCTATGGCTGTCAGCACCACAGAGACAGCTCCAGTTCAAAAGACTGGGGATCCCTGCAAGGCACTAGAGTTCAAAGGGCCCACCAGCCTAATGGCTGCTGAGTAATCAAAGATCCAGAAGGTGGGGAAGAGAAATGAATGATCCAGAATGAGGGAAGAGGTGGTGTTCCACCAAGCAGCATGGGTCCACCCACAGACAGGTTCCAGTAGCCTGCAGACAGCCAGGATACCAGATAGAACGAGGGCTCTGACAGTCAAAGGCAGAGGTGAAGGATGCCAGGCAGGACTTCATCAGCCAGAAGACTTTACCCAGTTAGCTCTGCACTAGCCTCCTTCCCCACAGCCTCTGTCTCTTCCTGGCACACCAGTGCAGGCAATGAGAACACCTTGAGTCCTGCCACATGGCTGGGCCCTTGAGAGCTTCCACAAAGTGCTCTGTAGGCACAAAAGGAAGTCTCTACTTCTCCCACACCTTCTCCACATCGCCCCACCCTTCAGTGTTCGGTAGCACCAGAGTGTGTCCAGGCCAGCAGGGCTGAGGCACACACCACATCCAGATACCTTTGGTATGGGCCTGCATGGTGAAGCCCAGGAAGAAACCTGTGGAGAGGATGCAAGGGGCTCAGCAGTGTTAGATAGAGAGCAGGAAAAACCAAGGTATCTTGTCTGCCAGGGGCTGGGACCTGTGCGGCTCACCACCTCTCTCACCTGTCCGCTCATGAGCCAGCCTGTTCATGAGGTGGGACTTGCCAGCGCAGTGCAGCCCTGTGATGGCCACCACCACCACAGGCTACATGAACTATGACAGCACCTGCAGGGTCTTCTGCTGCACCACCAGCACCTGCCTCTGTGTGGTCTCAATCAGGCAGATGGGCACTTCTATGCGGATTTCAGATGCCATTGCTCATGACAAACACAGCTTGAGGAGGGGACAGGGAGACAGGTATTTGAGGCCTTAAAACATTCATCATAGTTTGTTTTCTCCATCTTTAGAAGTTAAAAGAAAACAAAAAACATTTTAAGATCTTCATGGACTACAAAGGGAGCAAAAGATGTCAAGTCAGAGGCAGAGTTCAGCTGTGTAATTGTAGCAGGTCCAATGAAGCCATGATACTTATTCAATGCATTGTGCTTGGGAATTACAACAACATGTAAAAAACTTCTGGGCAAATTCCCCATGAAAACTGTTAGTCTTCCTGAGAATTACGTGCTATAACCTTGCATATTTCAATAAATGGCTTTTGGTTCTACAGCTTCCTCCTGCTTATGAGCGCTTGCTGTGCAAATAATCAGCAATCAGTTCACCTCCCCACAACATCATTAGCTTTCTGCGTGCCTGAGGTGCTATGCCTTGATGTTTTCTGAACTGAAGTCCCATAAGGTTCAGAGGCTTGATCCCAAGAGGAGTTATCAAAAAGATGGAAATTTTCCTTTGCTGGAAACAAATGTGGTTGTTTCAGTGACAGGGAGGACTATATAAAGGTTTCCTGACACCGCTGAACAGCCAGAATTAATCCTCTTTGAAACCACTGTATTCTATGTGAGCCACTAGACTACTATAACACTTCGGCTTTGCTAAAGATACAGTATATTCAGCTAGGATTTGGAATGAACAAAACTTATTAGAAAACCCTTTTCTGAATAAGAAAACATACAGGATTTCAGAATGATCCTCACTTACAAATCAGGTAACCAACTTCCCTCCCTCCCTCCCTCCCTCCCTCCATTCCTTCCTTCCTTCCTTACTTACTTACTTCCGCATAATTTTCTTTTCTCACTATTCTCAAACATGCCATTCCTTTCAGTGGGCTGGTACACAGGTGGCAGTTCCGGCATCAGTATTGGCCATCTACGTTACAACAGTTTCTAGTATTTGTTGAAACAGTTGGGGTGGAAAATCAAGGAATTCCTTTGTGTCCCTTTCCAGACTCAGTATCTGATCTCTTCCATTTATGAGGCAGCATCAGCTGATGATGCATCTTATGGAAGAGGATTCTGGGAAATGGATGCGGCAGCTCAGGATAGAAAGATAGGAATTTACTGCTAAGTTATTCTCTCTTTCCCTGCAGGGATGGATAACCAGACAGAGGTGAGGAAGTTCATTCTCCTTTGCCTAAGCAATGTCCAAGGGCTACAGAAATTCCTGTTCATACTATTTTTACTGCTGTACCTGTCTAGCCTACTGGGGAATATGGCAATCATGATTGTAGTGGTACGTGAACCCCGGCTACACACCCCCATGTACTTTTTCCTCTTCAACCTCTCCTGCCTGGATATTTTTTACTCCACAGTTACCATGCCCAAGATGCTGGCTGGGTTCCTATCAGGGCACCAGGGCATTTCTTACACTGGCTGCCTAAGCCAGCTCCACTTCTTCCACTTCCTGGGTAGCAGTGAAGCTTTGCTTCTGGCTGTCATGGCCTATGACCGTTATGTGGCCATCTGCAACCCCCTGCGCTACACCCTGATCATGAGCCCACGGGCCTGCCTGCAGCTGGCTGCAGCCACCTGGGCTACTGGCTTCCTTCATGCTCTGATGCACACAGTCATGACCTCCCGGCTCCATTTCTGTGGCCCCAACCACATCCAACACTTCTTCTGTGACATCAAACCCCTGGTGAGACTGGCCTGCAATAGCAGCCAGCTCAACCTGGGCCTTCTCAGCATCATCACAGGGAGTCTTGCAATAGGCCCCTTTGTCTTCACACTCTTGTCTTACCTATACATTTTTTCCTTCCTCCGACTGAAAGTCCAGTCCAAGGAGGGAAGGAGGAAAGCCTTCTCCACTTGCATCTCCCATCTCACAGTAGTGGCCTTACTCTATGTCCCTGTTATTTTTAACTATGTGCCACCTTCCTCAGGGAATTCACCCAGGCGGGACATGATAGCCACCCTTATGTATAATATTGTCACATCAGTCCTCAATCCTTTGATCTACACCCTGAGGAATGTGGAAGTGAAGCGTGCTCTAAAGAGAAGACTTTTCTCCAGAGAGTTTCTAGCACAGAAAATGTTCTGCCTTGCAGCTTGTGTGGGGTAGTAGGCAATGGACAATGCAATGAGAGGAGCTTTTGGCTCAAGAATGTGTTGTGCAGAAATCCGCTTTTCACTCCCAACACCTTGGGTCCCTTCAGAAACGCCCTACCTACTGGATATGGTCTCATCTCTCCTACTTTGGGCAGTAGCAGTACTAAAAATGAACATATATTGGTGGAATAGCCATTCCCATTCATCTAGCTGGAAAAGAGAAGACGCTCCAGAGAGTGATACTTCAATAAAAACACCTTTATTAGAGTGATTTACCTGCAAAGTCACTTGATTTTTCTTTTTTTTTTCTTTTTCTTTTAGGCAGCTGAATCCCACCCCCAGTCAGAGCTGTCAAGAGAAGTCAGGGCATGATTCATCTTATCCTAGAGCCGACAGACAGGGAGGAATTCATTCAGTTGGCCACATACAGACATGTATGTCATGCCGCTTGAAATACTCTAGGTATCTCAGCTGGTGTCTCTCTGCTGCTCCAGAAAGGCATAGGTCTCTCATAGGCGCTATGCCAGATCTACCAGCCCTGTATGGATGTCAGATGTCCTAGGACCTCTAAAATGGTACTAGACACCTTTGCGTAGGCAACTTCATTTGCCAATAACTCGCATAATACATTGTGTCTCTTAATATGGGCATTCTGTACAGCATGGCAACAATATGGGAGCAAGTTTTGCTCTCCACCAAACAATGCCTGACGATCTTTTTTAGGGTCTCCCCTCTTCCTCTAGCCAGGAATTCCCTGGTAGCATTTACACTGGCTCATAGTTGCAACACAGTTACAAGCTTCCTATGGGGAATGCCTCTATAACTTTACTGCCCAGAATTACTGATAGTGTCATTTCCAAAGTTTGAAATACCACAACTGACAGGCGAGTGAAGAGTTAACAGGACTGAAGTTTGTCAATTGATATGCAGAAGAACTGATAGCACAAGAGCTGACCTTGCACAAAGCTGCTGAACAGAGGACTTAACAGGACTAAAGTCGTCTACCAACCGATATGCGCAAGGACTGATATGTGCAAGGCTGCAGAATGATTAACAAGACTGGAGATGTGAAGTCTGCCACCTGGAATCTGCACAGACCCCCAGGGAGGGAAGAAACAATACGGAGATATTGTGGTCTTGCCTCGCTAGCAGGGTCCTCCCAAGCAGACAAACAAACAGTCCTGTGATTGTGAAACTCGCAAAAAGTCAGCAAAAGCAGTGTTTGCCCAGAGCCCCAGCCATATAAAAAGAGACTTGGCAGCTAGGAGAGTTTGAGCAGGGACGGGAACGTAACCTGATCATCCTCTCCGGCTGGACCATGAGTATTCCCCCCCCTCCCCTTTTCCTGGGACGCTGGGTTAAGGTAACTCCTGGAGGTTGAGAGCCCTCTCACTAGGAAAGTGAACAAGAAAGCTTTCAAGTAGGGATAAGCAGTCCTTCCAATTAATAACACAGTAATTGACGGTTTCAGGTTATCCTTTCTAAATTAGTAACTGATGGTTTTCCTTTCTAAATTAGTAATCGCATTATTTTAATGGATGTTACTAATCCAAGAACTTGGGTGAGGAAATAAACATCTTTTTTATTATTATTATATTACTGTCTCAGTCGTTGCTATCGAACCTTCATAGCATGACAGCGTGACAACAACCTTGACAATGTAGCTTGGTCCATTTCACAAATTCCTCCTTCCTCCAGTTCTGTAGACTTGGGAAGATAACTTTTAGAGCGGGATCTCCCATTCTAAGACCACCTCGCCCTCTTCACGTGTGACTGGGATCACTCTGATCACTGTTTTATCCAAAACTGATGGTCTCTCATGTTTGCTGCACTCAGCTGCCACCAACAGTCTCTCAAAACCTTTATCAATACCTTCCTTTAGCTCTGCAGATCAAATAATTCTGTATTGGGAGTAGGTAATTCTATGCAGCCTACCAGCCTGCACATCTGGGATCAAACCAGCCAGCTGAGTGATCCCCAAGACAGTCTTTAGTATTTGGGTAGAACGTAGAATCACAGGTACAGGCAGGAAGATGTAACGAGCCTTTAGCTGCTGACTGAATACTCAAGTCAAGCCTGTGGAGGTACACCATGGTCCATGAGATAGATTGACTTTGTGATTGTTTAACACTTCAAGATATTGACCTTCTGCAGTGGTTTTAATGGTGCTTTTCCAATCCACCTTAACCAGGACTCACGTTTTTTCTTGCAGCTCGAGTCTTCATATCCCATTTGTGAGTGCTGTAAGATCTAGGTGGAGAGACAAGGGTGAGCGGATTGGGCCCAGAAACTGGAGTCAGACCTCAGGTGATAATGGCTCCTGTGTCTGTGGTGCCAGTAACTGTGGCAAGAGAGGGTCCTAGCATCAGTCACCGGAGCAGGACCATGGGTTGTTGGGCCAGTGTACTCAAATATCAGCTACTGAGGGTGGCCAGGGTGAGTGGAGTGAGGGTCTCAGTGTCAGCAGCTGGAGCAGGGATCACAGGTCATAGTGCCCGTGTACCTTGGCAATAGCTGCAGGGGGAGGGGGACAAAGTGTTTGTATTTTCCCCTAACCTGGTATGCGCGCGCGCGCGTGTGTGTGTGTGTGTGTGTGTCTGAGATAAACACTCAGCCTCACTACTGGTTGAATTTGCAAAGAGGAGAGCAGCAGCTGTGCTTGGGCTGGAGAGGCCTCCCCTCAGTGCACCAGGCTGGGCTCCAGTGCCCAGACAGGAATCCTTGGGTCCCAGGGCCTGCTGGAGGCAGCGAATTTATAACATCCAGCAACAAAATTACAATTTTGTAAGGGGGTGGGGCACAGAAAGTTGACTAGTGCATTGGAGATACCATTATGTCAATATCTAAAGAACCACATGGCCAAGACACAGTTACTAGTTGAAGCAGCATTGTTCACTCATGCAAGCTTCATAGTAAAATCCTTTGCCTATTTGCTAATCTGAATCACAAAGACCTTGCCAACAGGCAATAAGATTTTGCACCCATTAGAAAACTAAAAAATATATAATTCTGAGCCAAAAACATTGATTTTTTTCTTCTCCACTCTGGAAACTGGCCAGCGTCTTGGGCATGACGGTGGAACACTGGCAGATTTCCCAAGCAGAAGTACATGGGTTATGAAAGTGCTAATCAGCCACAAACAGCACAATGATGAGGATGTTCCCAGACATGGTCACAATGTAAATCATGAGGAACACTAGAAAGAGAGGTATTGACATTTGTAAAGGTTTCCAAATGCCAGTAGGATGATTTTCCCTGACCTGGTTGTAATGTCCTCATTCATTTTTTGTCACAAATTGCACCTAGAAAAATGAAAAACAGATTAAAAGTCAGGTAAAAAGCATTAATGGGAGTAGTTCTACATGTATTCTGTATTTGAAACACACTGTAGTGTGTTTCATTCAGTGAAGATCAAAACTAAAGAGGAAAAATTTCTGCCCTCTTTTAAGACTCATTTTAAAAGAGGTATTTGATGGGGGTGATGGAAGAGTGTGAATTGTCCTCAAGGTGTTTCTCCTTTTGCACTTACTGCAGGAAGGGTTTTTATGATTTAGGTTCAGAAGAGCAGACCCTCACTCCAGCAGGAGTCAGGAGACTGACTCCTAAAGGATCCATCTCCCTTACCTTCAGACATCTCCAGTACGGACATCCACAGCTGGTGTTGTTGTTTCAGGTTCATTTTACAAATAAAAGAGGACTTGCCGCCTGCCTAGACACACTTTTCTTGTGACACCTGAGATGCCATACAATACCTCCAGGGGCTGGTAAGTACAACACAAGGGAGACCCTTGGCTTGTGGAGCAGAAACTGGAGGTCAGACAGAAAACCTGGGGCCTCCCTGATAGTACAAGTTTCCTATGTGTGGACAAATAAATTGAGCCATAGATTTCCATGTACTGTAACAGGAGCTTTGGAGGGATAGCTCACATGTGTGCACATATCCTGTAGACACATAAATGCAGATAGGTGAACCTGTTTTTAAGCCCACCCCTACCTCAGGAGATGAATCACACCTGAGATATGACCAATTCCATCCATTACCTGCGCAAAGGCAATACAAGTTTTGGTATAGATATCTATACGCTAGAAATCTGATTTTGGGTGGATGAATCTCCCATCTAAGACTGGAGAAAATAAATACCTTCTTCTTTTTGAGCATTTAGCTACCACGTAACTTACCTTACAGCAGTGTTAACACTTTGGTGTTCTACACACAAAATAGTAGAAGATGTTATTGATTCAAAGCATTTGCAATCTTAGAATCATAGGATAATTGGAAGAGACCCCCAGAGGTCATCTGGTCTAAACCCCTCCTCAAAGCAGGTGTAAGCAGATGAAATTGTTAGGGATTTGTCTGGTTAAGTCCTGAACACCTCCGAGGATGGAGATTCCATGACCTTTCTGGGGAACTTCTTCCAGTACTTGACCACTCTCATGGTAAATAATAATAGTAACAATAATAACAAATTAAATAAAAACATATATATCTAATAAGAATTTCCCATGTTCCAGCTTGTGTCCCTTACCTCTTGTGCTATCACTGTGCAGATCTGAGATGAGCCTGGCTTTGTCTTCTCTGTATCCGCTGATCAGGTAGTTGTAGAGAGCAAAAAGGTGTCGCATTAGCCTTCTCCTCCTAAGGCTGACCAAGCCCAGTTTCCTCACCATCTCCTTGTACATCATGTGCTCAAGTCCCCTGAGCATCTTGAGAGCCTCCACTGGACTTGCTCCAGTATGTCAATGTCCTTCATGGACTGGGGAGTCCAAAACTGGACACAATGCTTAGAGGTATTCTCACAAGTACTAAAGAGAGGGTAAGGATCACTTCCCTCCGGGCCTGCTGCCTGCACTCTTACTAATACACCCAAGGTGTGGTTGGCCTTCATTTGTTGCAGTGACACACTGAAGGCTCGTTTTCAAGCTCTTGTTTTTCAGAATCCCCAGATCTTTCTCTGCAGACCTGCTTGCTAGATAGTGGGACACAGCCTGCACTGTTGCATGGGGTTATTCCACCCAGATTCAAGCCATAGTATTTGCTTTTCCTTCATTTCAGGAGGTTCCTGTTAGCCCATTTCTCCAGCCTGTCAATGTCCCTCTGAATAGCAGCCATGCCCTCCAGTGCATCAGGTCCAACAAAGCATCTCTCCTAGTCAGTTCATCAATCACCTTCACCAAGAAATTATCTTCTGTGAATTCCAGAAATCTGCACAATTCCTTATGCCCAGCTGCACTGCCCTTCCAGCAGACATCAGGGGGGTTCGAATCACCCGTGAGTATACCAGGGACTCTGACTGTGAGGCTTTCTCCTGCTGTAGTGACGAGCAAGCAAAGAGTTAACAGGACTAAAGAAGTTTGTCAACTGGTATGTGCAAGGAGTGATATGCGCAAGGCTGTGGAATAGAAGAATAGACAGGACTAAAGAAGTGTGCCACCTGATAAGTCCAGGGAATCAAAACTGCAGGGACCCCCAGGGAGGGAAGAAGCGATATGGAGGTATTGTGGTCTTGCCTCACTAGCAGGGTCTTTCCAAGCAGAAAAACAAACAGTCCCGTGATTGTGGAACTCACAAAGGTCAGCAAAAGCAGTGTTTGCCCAGAGCCCCAGCCATGTAAAAAGAGACTTGGAAGCTAAGAGAGTTTGAGCAGGGGATGGGAACGTGACCTGATCATCCTCTCCAGCTGCACCGTGAGTGTCCCCCCCCCTCCCCTTTTCCTGGGACACTGGGTTAAGGTAACTCCTGGAGGTTGAGAGTCCTCTCACTAGGAGAGTGAACAAGCTAGCTTTCAAGTTGGGGTAAGCAGTGTTTCCAATTAATAGCACAGTAACTGATGGTTTGGGGTTATTCTTTCTAAATCAGTAATCGCATTATTTTAATGGATGTTACTAATCCAAGAGGTTGTGTGAGAAAATAAACATATTTTTTATTATGTTACTGTCTCAGTTGTTACTATTGAACCTTCATAGTGTGACATATAGGATTGTTATGACTGTGTCCCCCACCACAGCACCTATGTGAGTCGTCCAGAGATTCCTACATCCCTGGCTCTGCACTCTGTGAGCAGTTTCCTGAATGCTTGGTTGCCGTGGACTTGATTGGTGCCAAGAGCCCTACAACACCCCCCTGGGAGACAAAAAACAAGGAACATAATTGCACACTAACTGGGCCAAGTATGACACCTACAGACCATGGCTCTGTTCTCACCACACACAGCCTCAGAACCAAGATCCCTGCACCACCAGAGCTCTGCCAAGCCCCACAGCCTGCCACCCTGAATCACCCAGGCCCCAGGACTGTAACTCTGCCTCTGCCTCAGTCTCTGCCCTACTCCCTCCAAAACACTATGAGTGACTTTACAGATGTCTTTGAGAAGAAAGGAGAAGAAACGCTACAATATGACCTATGACACATATGACTGTCACGTTGACCTGATGCCAAGAAAGGAGGTGCCTTGCCACCCTGAATTAGCAGCCTTCAAAGAATACCTCAAGGACAATCTGGCACAGTGGTTTATCTACCTCTCCTACTGGCTCCTCATGCCAGAGGAGGGGAGGAAGACTACGGCCCTGTATAGATTACAAGAGGCTTAACAATATCATGGTGAAGAACTGGCACCCCCTGCTCCTCACCCCAGACCTATTAACAATCCTCAGAGGTCTCTACTTGCTTTTGAATTTCATTCAGTTTCTGCCAGTTTGCAGCTGCTCAGGTCTCATGCCATCTAGGGTCAGGAAAAGTGAGTGGCCTTTTCTAATCATTCCATAGGTAAAGCCTATTCAATCAGTGTATCCATTGCTAAATCTGTATCATTCTGTCTATGGCAATCAATGTGATAATAAAGCTCGAGCAAATGGTCCAGACCAGCTGAGCTGTGGTTCAATCTCAGGATATGGGAAGCAATACATACAGAATCACAGAATCACAGAATCACTGAGGTTGGAAGGGACCTCTGGAGATCATCTAGTCCAACCCCCCTGCTCAAGCAGGGTCACCTAGAGCACATTGCACAGGATTGCATCCAGGCGCATTTTGAATATCTCCATAGAAGGAGACTCCACAACCTCTCTGGGCAACCTGTTCCAGTGCTCTGTCACCCTCACAGTCAAGAGTTTTTCCTCATATACAGATGGAATTGTCTGTGTTTCAGTTTGTGCCCGTTGCCTCGCGTCCTGTCACTCGGCACCACTGAAAAGAGTCTGGCCCCATCCTCTCGACACCCTCCCTTCAGATACTTGTACACGTTGATAAGATCTCCTCTCAGCCTTCTCTTCTCCAGGCTAAACAGGCCAAGCTCTCTCAGCCTTTCCTCATAAGAGAGATGCTCTAGTCCCCTAATCATCTTTGTGGCCCATACACTCCTAAACTTGTAAATTACACATCTACAGTTTAATTGTAAAAAAAAATAAAAAATGCTACTATGTAACTTAAATGACTACCACAGTATAAGCACTTTTTAAGATACACTCAGTATATGGCAGTAACTGCGAAGCTACAAACATTTATACATTCAACACGCAATAGCAGTTTGACAGTACTGATCAGCCTGTTCCTACTGTCTATGTATTAAAAGCATATGACCAGAGAGTATTCACACATTGCAGCTTTCTGGCATGGGTGTGGAAGCTCCACTGCAATGTCTTGCAGCAGTTTGGAAGTCAACCAGGAGGGCTGAGCAACAGTCAACTACCTTTCAGTCCTCTCCCACACAGATTTTGCAGTTGGAGGTTTTATTATCAGTGAGTCATTCTGGAGCAGTTGTTCCTTTGTCACAGGTGGGACATCTCCAGCTGCAGCTACTCTGTTTCTGGCTGGCTGTCATTCTCACTGTGGCTCTTTTGGCCATTGCTGAGTGATAATGTTTCCACTTGTGCGCAAATCACCAACCACAGGCAATATGATCTTGCATGTATTGAAATTCAAGGTCATCTCCCACAGCTTCCTGTGCTGAGCTTGGACCTGACTCATCACCTTGCCTGGTCTGATGATTATTGGACTGCTGACAGAACCCACTGCTATCCCCAACCGAAACCTGCTTGGGTGTTGTGGGTCTGTGCCCTATTGCTGCAGGTGCTGTCCATGCTATGGCCACCCTGGCTCCCAGTTCCCCTTTGCTTGTGAAGTAGTCCCACTTGCTGCTTTCTGACATCTTCTTAGAAAAGAACCCGTGACTTTAGTAACTCTCCCAAGCAGTCACTCAGGTGTTGGAGGGACTGTCACAGGATGTGTACCTGTGTCTGTAAGAACTTGAATATCTCAGTAATGGTCTCTGTGCTTCAGTTTAAAAGCCCCAGTTCCCACTGTTCTGAGTGATTGCACTTAGGCTGAAACAAGAACTTATGCATTTGGAAAGGAACACAGGACTGCAACTCTAAAAGAAAGAAAGACAGCCAAGATTTTTCTTATGCTTCTCTATGGCGGGAAGTCTGGCTTAATTACTTGCGAGAAGAATATCTGGCTGAATTCACTACTCATAACACCATTTACACAACATCTTGAGTTTGCATTTGCTAGAGTCTGGCCTGAAAGCTCTGTATTGACAGTCTCTTAATCCAGGTCAACAATTGCTCACTGCATAAGAAGTAACAAAGAGAAGAGATTCCAGAACTCCAAAGCAGGGCGGAATTAGTAGGAGTACTGAATTATTTTTCATGTTCTTCCCAGAGAAAACTCATATGTAGCTAGATGCATTTGTAGAGAGAATTTCAAATATTCTTTGGGTGCTGTTTCACAGGAATTTTTATAAAGGAAAACTGATGCAGTGTATTTTTTCAATTTTACTATTCCACCTGTCAGCCCAGTGTAATTCAGCCTAACACCACCAACAAGATTGCAAATATCCCACTTTCTTAATAGAATACTGACTCTTAGCTGGTTTCATTATAAATGTGTCACCTGCTTTGATCTTCTAGTGAACACAGGGCTGAATTCAACTTGTATTGCAAATCAAGCAGGTTTTTCAAGAAGAACATTCAGTCCTGTGGTTTGGGTTTCTTTATTGTTATTGTTGTTGTTGTTGTTGTTGTTGTTATTTTCTTGTGTTATTTCTCTGTGATGGATTCTCCATCACTGCCTTTTGTAAACTACTGCAGCTGACAATTATTCTATTGAAAATTCTCTGTAACCACTGCTGCCTCACTGACCAGGTGAATACCCTTGCTACATCAAAAAGCCTCCTGGTCTCCCTGAAGGCAATTAGAGGCTTTGATCAACCTATTCCTATACTTTTTTTCAGTGATAATAAATAAATAAATAAATAAATGAAAATACCTAAATTTATTTCCTTAAGTCTTACTAGCAGGTATGTCCTATCAAAAAGGAAAGCTTGCTATAAGAAATGTAACTCTTTATTTTATAACTTCGGGCTTTTATGTGGAAAAGAGTAAGGGTTTCTTATGTAGTAGGCTACAAAACAACACTGACAACTAAACCTTGCTCCCGAATTAATAGCCTTTGCTATAGAGTTATGGAGTTCACTAACACAAGACAGCTCTAGGACCAAAAATGTAGCAGGGTTCCAAGAAGGACTCAGCATGTCCAGGGTAAAGGAAAGTAAAAAGGCTGGGCTTTAAGAGCCAATATAAATGTGCTGGTTACTTCAGCTAATGATCTCAGTGTCTTTTCACAGTTAGTGAGTCTACAGAGAGGTATAAATTGGGAGGCATAAATCCCACTCAGCAGGTCTCTCCATCCCTTTATTTTCTAATTTCTGGTAGCAATATGGGAGGATCAAAATAGATCTCAAGGACTAACACCCTCACCCCATCCCCTGAAAAAAAGAAAAAAAGAAGAAAGAAAAAAGAAAAGATGTTTCTGTGAAAAATTTCCCTCCCTCTGTCATGACCAAAAGCATGGCAGAAGTGACACTGAGTGAGACCACAGTGAGAGAGTTCATCCTTTGGGGACTGCCCTCCAGCTTAGAGGCACAAATGATCCTCTCTGTGGTGTTTCTGCCCCTCCATCTCATGACTCTGCCTGGCAACCTCCTTATATTTCTGTCCACTGATCACGACTGATACTTTCTCATAGCCACATGCCTCTTCCTCAGCAACCCTTTTTTCCTCCAGATCCACCATTCGTCTGTTACAGAGCCTGAAATGTTGGGTGACCTCTTCTGTGCAGAGAAGATCATCTCTTTGGAAAGATGTGTGGCCCAGATGTTCTTCCTTCATCTCTGTCTGTACAGAGACCTGCCTCCTCGCTGTAACAGCCTATGACTGCTGCAGGGCCATCTGCAACCCCATGCACTAGCATCTCACACTCATGCGAGAGTACGCCTACAGCTGGCTGGGGCTGTGTGCGTGGGGACAGGGATCCCCTGTGGCCTGACTGGAATTATGATCAAGCTGCCCTACTTCACAGAATTTGACAGCTTGGTCTGTGATGTGCTGCCAGTGATCAAGGCGGCTTGCACGAATGCCTACGTTACTGAGATGCTGAAAATCTCCAGCTCTGGGCTCCTCTAGGCTTGCTTCATGGTCCCACTGGCCTCTTACAGCATCCTCCTAGTCTTGCTACAGAAACATCTGTGCAAAGGTGTGCACAAGGCCCTCAGTGCTTCTGCCATCGGGCTCATGATTGTAATGCTCTTCCTGGGATACTGCATCTTCATTTACTCCTGCCCTTGCACCAGCTTCACGGAGGACACTGTGATATCAGCCTTCCTAACACAGCCTTCACCTCCTGCTAAATCCCATAATCTGCATCCTGGGAAATGAGTACATGAGGTGGGCACTCCGCAAGCTAATTGGGAGAAAAGTAGCCACAGAGGAGAAATAAAAGCTAGAGCAAAAGCAGCTGCACTTTCCAGGGTCAGCTGCTGTTTTTTTCAGCTTTATCAGCAGTAGGCAAATTTCATTGTGACAAATCAGCTTCTAACCTCTATCTGTGCAGATAATCCTGGTACCTCACTTTGTAACTTTTAGGCCATGCTTATCAGCCTGTGTTTGAACTCTTGCCTCACCGGGAAACGTAAAAAAAAGGGGTTCCTTCCAACATTAAGTTACCATACAAAAGACATCACTTTCTATCCTTTTTTTTTTTGGAAGTGTATTCAGAGCAATGTGCAAGTTCTCATTTTGAGGTAAGATTTTAGGAAGCTGAGGCTTGGTTAATTCCTTTGCTTGATTTTCCCTTTTTTCCCCACACTGTTCTCAAGCTGTTCTAAACATCCATAGTTCTTACTGACAGAGCAGCTAAAGATGCAAATGAAGAACCAGAGAAAATAATCCTGCCCATACTTGACTTTTTGTCACTGTTGCAAGGAGATAAGAAACATAATGCTTGAATGCCATTCCTTAGGCATATCGTTTATTAATATTTCTCTCTTTTTAAGGAAAATCCCTTAAGATGAACGCCTGAAGCTGCAATCCTTTGTCAGTTCTCCATCGGCGCTTTTGATCACTCAGTTTGCACTCGTTGCAGTGTGCAGATTTTCAGCATGGCAGCTCTTATTCAGAGGCCTTCATCCACACTGAGTTTGTGATCCCTTTCCTAAGTCCAAGTCATTTGGGCAGAGCTCATGGGCTGTATTCTGCTCTCCCAGTGCGTAAACTTGGTGTTAGTTCACCAAGAACACCTTTAAGAAGGCAAAGCGAGTTATGTGGCATGGGTGAACATTTGTTCTTTGTCTCCAGAGGCCATTGAAATGGACTTTGAACAGTTGTGTGAGCTACTATAGCCACACAGGTTTTCTGGGTGACTAACTGGACCCACAGCTCTACTCCCAAGGGACTTATTAAATCTCTGCCAAAGCTTATACTGTCAACAACCTAAGATGATTTAACAAATCCCTTTGTGACTCTCTAGTAAGGCGTGAATTTAACATTTCTTGAGTCCCAAATCTGTCTTTCAGACAAGCACACAGCCCAAGCTTTATCAGTTCTCTATGACTTCATCACAGCACAGAAGGTTCTGTATTTGGTGTTCAGAGTAATTGAGTACCGCATGCTCTTGCTCTCCAGAACTAGCTGTTACGGGGAAGGGTTGAAGGTGTAAGTCACCTCTGCATCCCTGTTTATCCTGTCAGTGTTGAGCTTCAACTTCTGATTTGGGGGCAGGTCTTCTTCGTATTGGCAGGAATGCTTTGTAAGTAGGCAGGAAGTTCAGTTTCTATTTTGATTTTTGCATTGTTCATGAAGTAACCAATCAAGATTTATTTTATTTATTTGCTTCTTTGTTTGTTTGTTTATTAAGTAAAGGCCTGAACTAGTTAAATGTCAGGACGATCTTCCAGTATGAGGGGACCATCTGCACAAGATAACTTGGGTATATTAGAGGGACACACCCCCCCTCAAAAAAAAAAAAAATTCCAAACCAAAGCAAACCCTGCCTGTTCAGTTGCAGGAACTATCAATACCTCTGGCTAGAGGAATTTATGGATCCCAATCAAAAGGAAGACATTTGTTTATCCATCTCCATTTTTTAGACCAAAAATTGCTTTTTCTTTTATGGAGAAAAAACACTGGAATTCAACTCACAATCATTCTTTTTCCGGACACCACTGGAAACTACATAAGTAAGCTCGGTTTTTCCTCCCTACTCTGTTTGCTTTTGGGTTTGTTGCAGGGAGAAGGGGCTGAGACGTTGACTGGAAGGAGAACAACACTTCTGTTTGGTTGCTTTTCAGTCCTTTATGCAAGACCTTGAGTACAGGAGGAAATCAGGCATCTGATTCTACCAGGTGTCTTTGGAGACATCAGTATCTGTCTCTCAGCAGACTCCAAATGAAGACAGGAGCCTCTGTGCGGGTCCTTGGCAACTTTAGAGCCCTATGAAAATGTTAGTCGTGGGAGCTGTAACAGGTGAAAATACTAATGTAAATGTACATTTTACAGGCTTGTGGCTCCACTTGTAACAGCTGCAGACCACTATTGGGGTATTCAGCCATTTCTGGAGCGTCCACGCACTGTTAGAAATGTAGCTAGCGTTCAGGTGCTTGGTTAGCCCTGTTCTCAGAAGCTCAGCATATCAGCAGCAAGGAAACCACAGTGACATTGATTTCCAAATACAAGAACCCTGGGTTCATACTCAGAGATGGTTTCATTTTAGCAAAGTGGGGAACTCTGAGAAGTCCTGCCGTTTCCCACATCATTATTTCTGTTGTATGACCGCCTTGAACCATGCGCTGTAAACAAGCTTTCTCCTTTGTTGGACAGGGTTCCTATTCAATGTCCTCTCATCTCACTCCTGTTCCAAAGACAAGATTTTGTGTTTGTGTATGTGTACTTTTGATTAGTTTGCCAAAATTTTTAGATTTTCATTTCAAAATGAAAATAAAATCACAGGAACACTGGAATATGGAATGGGCAGAGATATTCAAGGTCACTGAATTTGTGACTGCAGGTGTTGCATTGCTTGATCCCTCATAAATACATCAGCTATCAAGCAGCTGAGGTTTCTGACTGGCTTCTGACAGAAAAGCAGGTGAATCTGTTCTCCCCAAGCAAGGTTGCAGCTGGGGAAGTGAATGCCACACTCAAATGAATTTGCAGACAGCTACCTAGCAGGAAAAGGTGGTGTCATACCACATTTGGAGACTGTGCTGGGTATTCTTACTTTTGGGAGGAGGTTGGAAAACCAGGCAAGACTTAGCAAACAGCAGCAACAAGTATCTAGGGTTGTAAAAATGATCTTTTAGTGAAAGCCTAAATCCCCAGTCTATGAGATCTATGAAGAAGTTAGCAGTGACTTCCCTGAAGTCTATTCAGATGTCATCTCACTAAACTGCAATGCCCAACACAGAAGTCTTCCACTAATCATTTGGTTTCCTCTACAGTGAAGGAAGAGGAATAACTGCAGGCACAGATTCATCCCTTTTATGTCTGACAATTGCAGACAGGTAGCTTAAACGAGACACCTGGAATCAGGAAAGATGGATCCTGAGGTACATTCTGCCAGGAGGCAAATCTTCCTGCAACATGATAGCTCCCGAGTAAGTCAGAGAAGTAAGTCAGCTTGCATTGCATTGTCTGGAAACTGAAGAAAGCCCACAGTCTCCTTTGAAAACCTGTTCCGGTACTCGCTTGTCCTTCAAACTTGAATACTTCTGCTAATATTAGGCATCACCTTTTGAGTGAAACTGTTAGGCTGTTCTGCCTTTATTCCTCCATATAGCTCAAGTTTGTATGATTGTCATCATGTTCTGTCCTCTCATACCATAAATTTAATTCTCCTTTCTCCGTGTTCTTTCTCCTGGGTGCAACGCAGCAGTAAACACGGTGTGGCAGAATCACACTACAGGGAGTGAGTTCTTCCTCTTGGGCCTCACCACCAACCATGCTGTAGAGCTGGCCCTCTTCACCTTCTTCGTGGTCATCTACATGCTGATTATTTTGGGCAACATTCTCATCATCTTCACGATTGCACATGACCAGCGTCTGCACAGTCCCATGTACTTCTTCCTCAGCAACCTCTCTGTCATTGACATCTGCCCCTCCTCAGTGGTGATGCCCAAGATGCTGGCTGACTTCCTGGTGGACAAGAAGAGCATCTCTTCTGAGGGGTGTGAGGCACAGATGTTCTTCCTCCACCTCTTTGCCTGCACAGAGATCTTTCTCCTCACCATCATGGCCTATGATCGCTGCATAGCCATCTGCAACCCCATGCATTATGGCACCATCATGAGCCGGAAGATGTGCCTCCAGCTGGCCACGGTCATGTGGATGGGAGGGCTGATGCATTCTGTGTCCCTCACTGCCCTGACCCTCAATCTCCCATACTGTGGTCCCAGTGCCATTGACAACTTCTTTTGTGATGCCCCTTTGATCATTAAGTTGGCCTGCACAAACACCCATGTCTTAGAAATGTTCCTTGTCGCTACCTCAGGCCTCGTCTCTGTGGTCTGCTTCCTGGTGCTGGTGACTTCCTATGTGGTCATTTTGGTCTCACTAAGGAACCATCTCTCGGAAGGGCAACACAAGGCATTATCTACCTGTGCTGCTCACCTGACAGTGGTGACGCTTTTCCTGGGACACTGCATTTTCATCTATCTCAGGCCAGCCAAGAGTTTAGCTGCAGACAAAGTCGTGTCAGTTTTCTTCACGGCCATTACCCCTCTGATGAACCCCATTATCTATACCTTTAGGAATGAGGACATGAAAAATGCTTTGAGAAAGCTACGCAGGCGGCAGATTGATTCCCAAGACAAGTGACACTGTTGGGAGTGAACGGAAGGCTGCCAATCCCTGTGTACTGTCTGTCCCTATCCCCTCCCTCCAGGGTGTTCTCTGGGCATGTATCTTCAGCTTTTGACTTCTCTGCACCCTTAGCACTGAGGTGAAATCAAACAATGGCACTGGCTCTCATCCACAACAAGTTCTTTGAGGGATGCTTTAAGCTCATTTATCAGAGGACAAGTTTTGAAATACAAATGCCAAGGATATTCTAGATTGCTGTGCTCTAAGGACCCAGCTCCTTTGGGCTCTTCATCTAAGCAGCCTAAGTGTATTTTGCAGGAACACTTCTTCCATTCAAAGGAAAATTATCCCTTCACCCTACGTACTCCTAGAAGAAGTTAATGCTTTAGCAAACACAAGACTTCTTATTCAGTTTCCTCTTCTGGCCTCTGTAGTTAGCCTGATTTTGAGAGTTTCAAACTTGTCCTCATTCAGATAAGGATTTCATGGATGTACAGGTTTTGTGCAGACAGCTATTTTTAGCCCAAACCCTACTGCCTCTCTTTCCCTGTATGCAGCAGGACAGATCTTTTCTTTACGCAGGATGTTGCTAAATAAGCAGGTGAAGGCAGATCTGAGCTCTTTGCCCATTTTCAGCAGGGTGTCTGAATCAAATGATACTTTTAGCTTAGATACATCTACTTATCTATTTTCCATATGGCTGCACAAATGTGTTAGCACAACTTTGGGTGCAGCTTATGATTTGGAACAAGGAGCGAGGAGAGATAGAAACTCCCAAGTCTCCACTGCCATCAGGGAAAGGAGCAGATAGACACATGCTATGCAGACAGATGATGGTACTGTAGCATCAGCTGAGGAAGCTCATAGTCCTTGTCCTCTGGGCCACAGGCATACTCCTCTCTGGGGCAAAAGCGTGACACATATTCCTCCTGTGACAAATTGCCAAGGACCATAGTGGGGTTTTACTTGCATGCTTTTAGACTGAGGTAGCTGACCAATGTTAATGCTTAGCTCTTGCAAAACAGCCTCCTTCATCAAGAGACATAAGAAAACAAAGAATACTGCCCTCACAGCCAGTGGCTTTCCTTTTCTAGACACAGGAAATCAGTGGGAAGAGAACCTGTCTGATGGGCAAATGGCTAAAGTTCAGCAGCCTCCCACTGCTCTTAGTGGTAGGCTAAAGAAAATACCGAGAGAGAGTGGGGCATTATATCCTCCCGCAGCCAGATCTTTATGCAGTGCTGCACATTTAGAGGGCTCCTGAGAACCTCTTGGGTTATGCTGAAGGAGGTAAAGGGGCTTTTTTGTCTCTTGATCAAGAACAAAGCTCCAGCACAGATGCTTTTTACAGTGTCCAAAGGTACTTTGGAGGCCAGACTAGCTTCTGCCTGCTCCCAGCCCTTCTCAGCTGTATTTCTTGTAGCACATTAAAGCACTTTGCATGTGAGTGAGAGATTTCCCTTGCTCTGGTACTGCTGTAAGTCTACACCACCTCACCCGAGAGCTGGAGCAATTCATGAGCCAGCTGTGCTGACCCCATACTTTCAAAGAGCTCACAGTCTACTTCTACAGGGTAGGGATTGGTCCCTGCCCTGCCACCATTTAATTCCCACTCTTGCTCTGCCTCCATCATACGAATTACAGCTGGTTAGAATAGCTAGTTCCTCTAAGTCCTGCTGTAAATCTTTCACTAAGGTTTTTTTCTGCTTCATGAACAAGCAGTGTACATCCAAATTAACAATGGTCTGATGGGGGGATGCAAGCCTCAGTGTCTGCCTCTGCTGTCAGGAGGGCACATGTAATGATCTCGTTGCCAGCAGGAGGGCAGGTACAAAGTCTGCACATGCTGCAGGTGGCTGCCTCCCTACCACGTCCATTATGGACACAACTGGCCTTTGAAAGCTGGCATGACCCAAGGAGGAGAAGCAATCTAGGAACTCATCACGAGGTCAGCTCATGTTCATGGGCCCAAATCAGTCAGTGAAGCAGGCAAGCTCTAGGCCCAGGAGGGTAGGAGGGGTTCACAGGTGTCTGGGGATGGTGCTTGTTGTGGGAAGGGGTGTGTGCTCCATGCCTGCCCATCTCCCCCAACTCCTTCCTCTACCCTTTGGATCCCTGCCCAGGGGGTTCTGGGGTGGGGAGGAGAGTGCCACACACTGCCTCATTCTCCATGCAGTGGGGCTACACCGCAGGCCTCCCAGCAGCAGGGAGGGTGGGGACGGGCACAGCTCCAACCATCTACTCCCCCATTGCCAAGCAATGGGGAACAGAGATGGCCCCCATGATGCCAGGGCCTGTGATAGCAGCGGGCTCCTCCACAGCTTCCCAGTGTAGGCAGCCGGTAGGGCCTCCACAGTGCCCTGGTGGGCGCAGGCAGGACAGGGATCTGCTCTGGGGTAGGTCTGGGCAGGTGCCCTGGGCAGGGAAGGGCCTTGAATTGCAGTGACAGGCTTCTGCAGACAGCAGGGCAGTTCCCCTCCAGGCTAGGGGGCGTGAAGGGTCTCTGCAAGTTGGCTGCACTGCACAGTGTTGTGCTGAGCACATGGGCTGAGCCCCGGCCCTCACGTCCAGCCAGCCCACAGGGCATTCCATGGCAGAGGGGGGATGCTGTGCGCCAGGCTGGGGCCCTGCTCTGCCATCTCCGATTCAGTCCTGGCAGGGCTCTTCGGTGTTGGCTCAGCTCTCCGTTCTGATTCCCAGTGCTGCAGCACTTCAGGGGTGCAGAGGCAGCCACAAGGGCACTGCTGTGTGCGAGGTTTGAAGGAGATGCCAAATGAGAATGCCATAGTCTGGTTGAGCTGCTGAGGATCACAGCCTCCAGCCCTCTCCTGGAGTTCTTTGTAGGTAGGGCTCTAGGAAGGGTGTTAATTTCTCCAATTTGGGTTGCTTGGAGTGGTCCACATTTGACAAACAAAATCCTACTGTAGGATGGTGTAGAGTAGCTGATGGGGATAAATGTTCCTACAGTGGTCCTTTGCCTTTTTCAAAGCACGGTCTTTGGTCGCCAGTGCACAGGTTTTGATTTTCTGCAGGATCACCACACTGAAAGTGTTAAGTGCTCATCTGAGTGGTGGCAAACAAAGCACTACAGCAGATGAGGGCCCTTGCGGTTAAGGCACATTTCCACATTTAAGGTTAATTCCTTCTCATTTCTGCAATTCAGAGGTTTCAGGTTTGTGAACCAGAGAAGAGGACCAGGTTCACCTCATTATCATTGTTAATTTGATCCAGCACTGATTTCCAATTGTTTATGTACAGGTTCTGTGTGTCAGCGTTAGTGGCTAAGATGCCAGGTCTACATGTCCCCAGTGATTCTTTCCTTCTGCTCCAAGGACAGCTGTGGAAGAAACCTCCAGTGGCTCCTTCTAGCTGTGAAATGTGGCTGTGTTTAGAACCTTTTGATAGGAATGGAAAACATTTGATTTCCCATGTACTAAGAAGGTGGCATTAGGCTTGAGCTCTGCAAGAAAGAGGTGTTCTAATCTGGAGTGCGTATTTATGACAAAGTCCTGCTTTCTGGGAACACACTTTCCTTCCTCTTTCTTTCCTTCCCATATATTTCATTCCTTTGTCCATGTGAGATTCCCAGGCCATCCAGAACATCCACTGAAATACCAGAAAGAGAGGTCTTGGGAAACTGTGCTTTAAAAAGCCAAATGCCCCTACCTTGCTTCAGATGGAGAAGGGGGTCAAACCTCAACAAGGTGAAAACAGCCTGGATACCTGTTTTCAAGCCTGGGACAATTCATTTTCTGGAAACAAACTCAGTGAAGCGGTATTGGCTTCCAATAGATCATTGGGCCAGATGTTCAACACCCACAATCCCACGGGCTCTGATGAGAGATATCAGTGATCTCTTACGGGCATAGCTCCAAAACATCTTCTGGTCCTTGCTCCCTTTGGCATTGATGGCCTTTGGGGTGGCTCTGAGCTAGTGCTGTCAGGGTTGGCTGTGTCCAGCTGCAGCCCTGCAGCAGGTGCGCCGGGATGTCACAGCTGTGATTGTTGTCATATTCAGCAGGGACACATCAGTTCACTGCTGAAAGGCTGCTGAAAGGCTGCTGAAGGAGCTAGAGTGGGGTGCTGTGATGTGGAGGAGGGAGCAGTGGGTCTTGGGGAGAGAATGTAATGATGCTGCAAGTGGCCTGGGAGAAGTTTGCTTTGCAGTCCTGCCACACACACACGCCTTTATTTTCTTTCAGGTAGAAAAGGAATTCCCACAAGAAAATCCCTCCAGGACTCATCAGGAGTCCTCACGGTTGAGACCACAGACCAGACAGTATGAGTATGAGTATGGAAACTGAGTATGACAAGAAGGGAAGAAAGCCTTCCAAATGAAGCCTCATGTTCAGTCACAGAATGGTAACTTGACCATTGCCTCTTTGTTGTTGTTGTTGTTGTTGTTGTTGTTGTTGTTGTTGTTGTTGTTGTTGTTTTCCCCCTGTGGTAGCCAGTGAGAGTAGGATGCTGAATGAGGACTCTGTGCCAATGTCTGGAAGGCCACAGAAGGAGGAAAGTCCCCAAGCCTTTCCCTTTCTGGCTTGGTGTTTCTTCTCTACTGACCACTGCAGGGGAAGGCTTTGGGGAACAGCTGGCTGTGTGTGGGTGGATATGGGCAGTGGGGAGCTCCAGACTCCTTATGGTATGGGGAAGGAGGCAGGGGAGGCAGCTGGGAGAGCATGAAAGGGAGGGCTGTGCAGATGGATGAAGTTAGCTGCTTGTTAGTGACTTGATCTGGGAATCTGTTGCATAACTCTCTGCTTGTCTATCTTCTTTCCCCTTGATGTAGCATCCTGGGACAATGAAGGAGCCAAGGGGATTGTGAAAGGAGGCATATGTGCCAATCCCATGGCACCAGACGTGATGGCTCTGCGTGTGCTGGACAGCTGGCTGATGTCATTGCAAGCCCACCCTCAATCATCTTGGAAAGACAAGAGTGATCAGGAAGGTTCCTGATGCTTGCTAAAAGGCCCATGTCATCCCCATTTGAAAGAAGGGCATCAAGGGAGATCCAGGGAACTATAGGCCTGCCAGCCTTACCTCAATTCCTGGGAAGGTTTTGGAGCAAATGTTCATGGAAGTCGTTCCTAAACACAGGAAGGACGAGAATGAGATTGGTGAGGCAGTATGGATGACCAAGGCGATTGTCCCAGTTGCTCACCTTACTTTGACTTTTTTCACTCCAGGTCTCCCTCACTTTACAGCACTGCCTCCATGCCCATTGGGTGTTGCCTGAAAAACAAAGCTATGGGCTTCTGTAATTTGCTGGTGTCTGAGCTCCCCAACAAGCCATTTGGCTTCTTTCAAAGCCCTGCTAATGCTCCTCAGTCACCTAAGATGTCCCAAACTTGCTTGTGTCCTCAAATTCATACTATATCCCAGCAGTGAACTGCACATCCTTCTTCTTAAACATGACCACCGCATGCTCTGTGTTCTCCATCCTGCCTGTACCAGCCACATTCCTACATGCACACAGCTCTTTTCCTGCACTCCTATCCCAGCCCTACACAGTGGCAAACACTGCCTCTCAGCTGTGACCCATTGGCCTTTCGGAAGAAGCCTTGGGCTTCCTGGCATTTTCTGGTGCTTATTACAACCTTTCTGGCTTCCTCCAGAGATCTTAGGAGGGGACAGTTTGCTATTGGTTCTAATAAGGGTCTTTATGACAATCTTTTATGAAATGTTTGCATTTTTATGATTTCTGTGCATGCGTGTGTGTGTGTGTGTGCAGGGAGTGGGGGGTGGTGCACGAGGGGAAGGGTAGTCACGGAAAAGCACCAAGTAAACTAAATCAGGCACTGACTGGGCTGCCAAGAAGAACCATCTGAGATATCCACAGGCCTGAGGCTTCAGGGCAAGACTTCTTTCCATAGAAGCGGACCCAGCCTCTGACACTCTCTAGAGAGGGAAATCAGCAGTGTCCATGCCATCTGAACACTCAAGGGGTGTGTTTTGAGTTCTGAGATCACCCTTCTTCTGACCCATTTTAGATATGTACTTCAGGATGGGGAACCATGCCTCGTATTGGTCATGCTGATAACATTGGCATTGCCTACACAAGGTGGCATGCTGCCATTCAGAGGGACCTCGACAGGCTGGAGAGGTGGGTGGAGAGGAACTTCGTGAAGTTCAACAAAGGCAAGGGCAGGGTCCTGTCCCTAGGGAGGAAGAACCCCATGCACTAGGACAGGTTGGGGGTTGACCTGCTGGAAAGCAGCTCTGCGGAGAAGGACCTGGGAGTGCTGGTGGACTGTGAGCCAGCAATGTGCCTGGTGGCAAAGGTGGCCAATGGTATCCTGAGCATCATAGGAGCAGGAAGCATTGCCAGCAGGTCGAGGGAGGTGATCCTTCCCCTCTACTCAGCCCTGCTGAGGCCACAGCTGCAGTACTGTGTCGAGTTCTGGGTTCCCCAATACAAGAGAGATATAGAGCAACTGGAATGAGTCCAGCAAAGGGCTACTAAGATGATTAAGGGACTGGAGCGTCTCTCTTTTGAGGAAAGGCTGAGAGAGCTGGGCCTGTTTAGCCTAGAGAAGAGAAGACTGAGAGGGGATCTTGTTAATGTATACAGATATGTAAAGGGAGGGTGTCAAGAGGATGGGGCCAGACTCTTTTCAGTGGTGCCCAGCGATAGGACGTGAGGCAATGGGCACAACCTGAAACACAGACAGTTCCATCTGAACATGAGGAAAAAATCTTTTATTGTTAGGGTGACAGAGCACTGGAACAGGTTGCCCAGAGAGATTGTGGAGTCTCCTTCTCTGGAGATATTCAAAACACGCCTGGACAGGATCCAGTGCAACGTGCTGTAGGTGACCCTGCTTGAGCAGGGGGGGTTGGACTAGATGATCTCCAGAGGTCCCTTCCAACCTCAGCCATTCTGTGATTCTGGGAAGCTTTACATATTTTCTGGACCAAAAATGGAAGAATCACACCCTGCACTTGGAAAGGGGTGAAGTTGTGGGATACATGGTTTACTTTAGAAGGCGTTCAGTATGCTTGCAATACAAAAAAGGTTGTGAGGGCGAATGGGCATGAAAGAAACATCCAATGGAGCTCCACAGAAGGAGGATGGAGCTGTACATAATATGAGGTGATACAAATCAGATCAGCACGTAGAGAAGACTTCTGCAGGAAGGGCCTTATGAGGGATTACTGTAACTTTAGTCAACTTAAAAATAAAGGGTAGACAGTGTGATAAAGTGATGAGGAAGTGTCCTGGAGAAAAAAGAGCTGGGCGGAGAGGAGGTTGTAGAGGTTTGAGGTAGTCCTTTCAGGATCCAAGCAGGATGAAGTCTGGAGTCAAAGAAAAATTCAGAAGCTCTCAAGGAAGTCTTGGAATTAGTGCTACTACCACTACATGAACAGCACAACGCTCTAATGGAATTCTTCTTTTTCTGCTTCTTCTTCTTCTTCTTGATGATGATGATAAACTAAAATTCTTTAATTTTATTCCTGACAGTCTCTTATTTCACAAATTAGCTGCAACTTCTCAATATTTAACCTCTTTCTTACATTAGGTTTTCAGAACAGCACTTCCCCTCCCCCCCCCCAAATCTTTGTGTGATGTACACTGGCATAACACTATGGCACTCCAAGTGCCATACCCCACCACCACACAGAGGCACAAGTCACAGGCATATTTCTACAATGCTTCTACAGGCAGGGCTCTGAGGGCTCAGACTTTCTGAGGATAACCACGCCAAGAGAAGGTGAGGTAGCTCAGAATGGATTCCCATTGGCTTATTTTAGATCTTTTCCATGGTTGGAATTCATCCTGCCTAATTTTAAGAGTGGGATTAGGTCAACCAAATTTAATGATTTCTATTTATGTGGCTATTTATCAAACACCCCCTCCATGTGTCACTCTTTTGAGACACTGCATCTGTGAGCTGCAACTCCCTCCAGCAGAACATTTCCTGGAACCAAGTCTCTCACTTCCTGCTTGATGATGGCATTAGCCAACTGTCTATAATACAAATGTGGGCCCCAGATGAACTCCACCCCAAGCCTTACAGAAACATTTGGATTCAGAGAGTGCAGAGGTGCCTAAGGGAGGTCTTCACATCACTCAAATGTGCTTCCTAGCCTGGGATTTTAAGCTTTATATATGTTGAATAGAGGGACGTGGTCATCTGCTGAGGGGGAAGTGGAAAGCCCTGCTTAGAAACCTGGCTACTGCCTGGTGCAGGTTCAGTGGATCTCCCTCCAGAATCAGAAAGCTTGATTCAGTGACAAAGCCCAAGGAAAGCGGGAGGGCACATGCCTGCCCACCCTTGCTCCAGTGGGTAGCACCTTGAATATGACGGGAATCCAACTGGAGAGGACACCACCCTACCTGAACACTCTACAGCCCCAAGCCCTCTATGACAGTGAGCAAAGAAGAGCTGACCTGCTGGCAGCCCTCTCTGACACAACCCAAGTGGCCTCATTGATTGGGGAAAACAAACATTCAAGTCGTGAGCCAGCTCAGGTGGCCAGCATAGCTACTGAGGAGGGACCAGCAGCAGGCACTGCATATGGGTGCGGATCAGCATCTCCAAGAGAGTGTCCACTACAGTGCGAACATTGGCACCCCTACACTCCCATGATGGGGAGCAGAGAAGCACCGACCCGCCAGAGGGCTCCCGGAACACCTCAGCAGACTGTGTGTGTGCGTATAGATCGGCATGCAGGAGAGGTTATGTCTCTGGCCTCAGCACCAGCACTGCCACATTCCCTGAGACAGGGAACCAGTCAAAGTCCTTGAAGCCTTTGGTAGCTGGTGGAGGTGCACAGGGCACCACCAGCCATCTGCATTCAAATGGCACAAACTGGAACTGGCACTGGGCCCTCCCATGCTGCGGTGTCCAGTTTAACCCTCTTGCAAGTGGGCAACAGCTGCTGGAACCTGCCACTGTCTCTGGGTCTCCGTGGTTCCTGATACCTGGCAGAGACTTGTGGAGCTGCCAGAGAGCTACTGGGAGACTCCTGCACCAAATGGGAAGGAAAAACGTTTTCAAAAGAACCAGTTTAGGAGCTGCTCCTACCTGCCCTTGGGAGTTGCCCTACCCTTTTCTCATGAGCCAGTCACATGTGCTGGAGGTGCCTGGGAGTGCTGCTTTGGAACACAGCAGTTGATCACCCTCTGGCCTATGGACATACAGCTATGTCCAAGGGGTCTGGAGAGCTGAAGAACAGCGGCCCCTCCCACCAGCGAGGAGCTCAACAGTGGCTTCTACCCATTGTATCTCATCCTCCACCATGCACTGTGATGAAGAGCCTGGCTCTGTCTTCTTGGTGACCTCTTGGTAAGCATTCAAAGGCTGCTGTCAGGTCCCCCTGAAGCCTTCCCTTCTCCAGGCTGAACAATCCCAGCCTCCTCAGCGTCTCCTCATAGGATAAGTGCTTCAGCCCTGGACCATCTGGGTAGCCCTCCACTGAACTCGTCCAAGTTTCTCCACAGCTCCCCTGTATGGAGGGGTGTGTGTGTGTGTGTGTGTGTGTGTGTGTGAGAGCAAAACTGGATGCAGTATCTAGATACAGACTAGCAAGTACTGAATAGAGGTGGATAATCACTTCCCTTGGTCTCCTGGCTGTGCTTCTGTTAATACAGCCCTGCATGCTGTTGGCCTTCTTTGCTGCCAGAGTACGCTGCAGGCTCACGTTCAGCTCACGCTTGGCCAGGATCCCCCCGTCCCTTTTCTGCAGAGCAGCTCCCCAGACAGGCAGTCTCATGCCTGTATTGTGGGAGGCATTCTTCCTTCCCAAGGTCAGGACTTTGCATTTGTCCTTGCTGAAGTATACTTTAACACACCTAACACCAGACTCAGCACTACATTCAGCAGAAAATGTAAGCACCTCTAGGCACACAGCATTTTTCAGGTGCCAAAGAGAAGTACTTCTTCCTGTAAATCTCCATTCATCTTTCTTTTATTGATTTCAGTAAGGAAAAAAAAAAATCATGTCTAGTGATGAAATTAACCTACTTAACCCTTAATGGTCTTTAAATACTTCTGGATTTTATTGGATCTGCAAAGGATCTTAGGCATACTAGAATGTACGGATATGTTTAATTTGTCACTATGGATCATTCCCTGTTTTGCTCTGGAGTCCAGTTTTCCTGACCATCCACACTGCAAGGGTTCTAGACTGTGCTGGGAATGATTTTGTCACTTCACTACTTCTCTCTCCAGAGATGATTTGGTGTTAGGTGAGTGCAGAGTCCAAGCAGCTGGCCAGATGGGATTTTGTTTCGTCTCTTTATCCAACTCAGTCCTCCACCAATGCTCCAGAAGGCATCATAACTCAATTACACTCATGCCATGACTTTCTCATTTGGTTTCTCATCACACTCATTTGGCATGGTGTTGAGGGCTGCGAGGAAGTCTTCTTAATCTGATGGGCCCATTCTGAAGAAAAAAAGTCATTTGGAATTAAACTTCTTCCTCCCAGATGCAGAGGAGAAATTCATGCGTATAGGAACTGCAATAGCTACCACCAGAGATCAGAGAATCGCAGAGGTCAGAAGGGACCTTGGGAGGACTTTAGTCCAACTTTCTGCTCAAAGCCAAGTCAACACTGAATCCACACCAAGTTTCTCAGACCTTTGTCCAGTTGGATCTGGAAAACCAGCGGAGTAAGAGATAGTTCATCCTCTCTTGGCCCTTGTTCCAAAGCTTTGTTCAGTTCTTGGTTGAGCTTATGTCCATTGCCTCTCATTCTTCTGCCATGTATCACTGTGAGGAGCCTGGCTCTTTATTCATGGTAAGTTTGTAATGGAGGAATGCTATGACATGCCCCTAAAGCCTTCCCTTCTCCAGGTGGAGCCTAGCCAGGCCCAGCTCCCTAACCTCTTCTCAGAGGGCAGGTGCTCCAGCTCCCTACTGTCTTGATGGCCCTCTGCTGAACTCACTCTGGTTTATTGATGTCTTTCTTTTACTGAAGGCACAAAACTGAATGCTGTATCTAGGTGTGGTCTAATGAGTGCTGAGCAAGGAAGGATAGCCACTTCTCAGTGTGATGTGCTGCTCATTGTTGGGACCGGAGTGCAGACAGATGTGGCATGATCTTTCACTCATTGTGATCCACATGTTAGTGGAGAATCCACTTCTAAATCATTCATAGATGACCTGATTCTGGGTCAGGGTTTTGTACATAGCAGAGTTGGTCCTTGACACAAGATTTTGCTGGTCATCCGAGGCAGGGTGGGGGTTTGGCCCCCAGCACATGCTGGGTAGCTGGGTGGCCTTCCCTTCAGTTCCTGCAGTGCCAATCCTCCCTGCCACCACTGGTGGTGAGGGCTGCAGTGGTGGAGGGGGAGGGTGCAAGCAGGAGGCCCCTTCTTGCGTCAGGAGGGGTCCAGCTCCCATCTTCTTTTTATTCTTTACCTCCCCTGCTCAGGAGCTAGTTGACCTGAGAGCTTGAAAAGTCAGCTGCCACCCTCAGCCTCCCCTAGGTCACTGGGTCCAGCTCCAGCATGCCCCTCACCCTCTGCAGGGTGTGGGGTAGACCTGGCATCACTCTACTGGCTCTGCCATGGCAGATGGGCGAGCATGGGTGGCAGCCAGACAGCCATTTCCACACAGTTTCAGCAGGCGGGTGGGCCTGGCCCCTGATGCTTAAGACTCATGAGCTGGGTAGAACTTGTCTTGATGCCAACCCACCTGCCCCACCCCTGGGCCTGGTGCTACCCTACTCCTGTGGTGGTTTGGGAGAATACTGAGCAAAGGGGAGGCATTGGGGTCAAGTACCACTCTCTTTTATCTTTTCTTTCCTTCCCACACATTCTGGGCTTGGTAATAAGCGCGTCTCCCAGAGTGCTTGATGGCTGGAGGGTGTATAGGGGAGACAGAGACAGATGACGTGCATGGAATCTCCTTCCCTGGAAAGCTCACAGATCCTGGTGAGCCACACCTGATCAGCCCCATGCAGCCACAGCTGCCTTCCTCCTGTGCAGTGAGAGAAGGGCTGTGGGGTGGTTAGGGCTTGCCTGGGCCTCCTGCTGCCTTGGGGTGCCAGGCAGCCTGAGGTCAGGGATTCTTCCTCAGCCCCAAGTGACATCTGGGCCCCAAAGTGAAGGAACAGCAACAGAGAATATTAATTTAAATAAAATAAAATAAAATAGAATAACATAACATAAAATAAATAAAATAAAAACACTGACCAATTAGAGAAAGAGCGTAGATTAATAAACAGCACCTTTCCCTTCTGTAGGACAGTGTGTTGTTTTGTTTGTGAAGCAATAAGTGGGTCTCCCAGTGAGCTTGGGGCAGGAGAAAGGGGAGGGCTGGGGGGAGGCAAAATGAAACCAAGGAGAAGAGAAGAGAAGAGAGAAAAGAAAAGAAAAGAAAAGAAAAGAAAAGAAAAGAAAAGAACAAAGAAAGCAAGAAAAGGGGAAGAGAGAAAATAAAATCCTCCAAGGAAACAAAAAATGGTTGGGGAATTCCCTGGGAGTGGCCAGCCTGCTGCGTTTGCCTTGCAGCAGCCAGACACTCTATCCAGGTCCAGGAGGCTTTCGTTGGAGCAGGCAGGCAGTCTAAGTGGCTCTGGGAGGCTGCCTGCAGAGCAGCCAATTGGTCTATCCAGCTCCAGGACTTTGGAACAGTCAGCTGATCTACCCAGCTTCAGGAGGCCATCTTCAGGGCAGCCAGAAAGTCTACCCAGCTTGGTTTTCTGGAGCAGTCAGCTAGTCTACAGAGCTCTGGCAATTAGAAATAGTCATCAAATCTACTGGGTGACAGGTGCCACACAAGCAAGCATGGGACTCTGGATGGTGCAGCCCCTAGAAGAGGGGTTTGCTCTGGGGTGTTCCCCAAGAGTCAATGAACCCCAGGTGCACCATGACTGGAGCCACAACACTGTGGGGTTGCTGCAGCCTGGATGCACACCTTCTAGCGACCCCATGATTGACAAGTCCAGACAAAGGAGAAGTGACAGGGCAGACCCACACCATAAACATCTCAGTGCTGTGGAGCCATTCCCCTCAGAACGACCTGTTAATGGGTGCAATTGTTGCCCACTGAGCAGTGTTGTGAGCTGAGCAGGAGGCTACCTGTTGAGATGCACACTGTTATTGACATACTGCTTTTGTATACCTGTGGGCTGGCATTGTTTTGACTGGCTGTGGTGGAGCGCAACTACCTCCCCCCACCCCATCTGGGGCCCAAAGTGTGGTGGAGCACAACTATTCTGCCCCCCCACCCCATCCATCTCAGGCCCCAGCTGACCGCAAATAACTGACAGCACCCAGGGCTGACCAGGAGGAACTAGGTGATACTGGTTGCAACTGGCGAGGCCAGAAGTGGGCATGAGATCAGCAAAAAAGGGTATATTTTCCCCAACACGGCATGAGGTCAGCAAAAAAAGTACATCTCCACACCAAATATTGTATGAACATTAGTCAAACTCTGTGCCCATAAATAGCACTGCAGGCTAAAGCCCGTTGAGCTCTCCTGCACGGCAGCAGGCTGCACGGTGGTGAATCTCCTCTTGAGTTGGGACGTCTCTCAAGGTTACTCTTCTGGAGTTAAGAGAACCTCTGACAAGAAACCGTTGGAGCGGTAAGAATAGAATACTAATAACCTCCCCCGCCCGCGACACTGGCTATAAAAGAGAGGAAGCCACATATGTTTGTTGTGGACTGGGACCCACTGTCAGCTGGCCTGTGGACCTGAGGACCCACCCATCAATGGGAATACCCCTGATGTCAACAGCGTGGTGAGGAGAAACCGGGGAAAATTAGACCAGAAGGGTGCCCATAAGGTGTGAGAGCAGTCACTGTACTGTGCACCCATTGTTAGAGAATCTGGGGAAAACTGTACCAGAGGGGTGGCCCTCGAGGAAATGGTGAGAGTCATCATTGTATCATGCATCCATGATTGAACTGTAAAGCTCATATGTATATATATTTTTAGTTCTGTTATAGTTTCAGCTTTACTATACTTTTGTCTTTGTTATAGCCTCTTATCTTTAATAAATTCTCACACTTGACAAATGATGATCTCTCGAGTTCAGCACAACTAACCCTGGAATCCAGGTGAAACCCGGATGCCCCTCTAGTGGCGTGTCACACCTGGCTCCAGGATTTCAGTGTAGTGAGCAGATCTCCCCAGCTCTGGGAGACTTTCCTCAGAGTGGTGAGCAGGTCTACCCAGGTCCAGGAGGCCATCTTCATAGCAGCCTGCTGGTCTACACAGCTTCAGGATTTTGAATGGTAAGCTGGCCTACCTGACTCCAGAAGGCTGTGGGAAGTCACAGCGCACAGGTCCGCCTTTGGAACGGTCATGAGGTCTACTCAGTTCTAATGGGACTTAGTCGCATTTGGGGTGTTTGTTAGAGGTTTGGTGCAGAGGCAAGCAAGGAAGAGAGGAAGAAAATAACCAGCAGTGGATACTGATCAAGTCAGAGGCTGACTGAGTGAACTTAGCCCTGAAGAGTCCATGGGAACAAGAGGTTGCTTCCAAGGGTGCTGAGAGAATAGGCTGAAGTCATAGTGAGGATGCTCTGTATCACCTTTGAAAGGTCATGGAGATTGGGGGGAGTACCTGACAAGTGGCCAAAAGAGCATGTGTCATTCATCTTCAAAAAGGCCCAAAAGAATGATCAAGGGAACTAAAGCCTCTTTAACCACACTTTGGTGAGGAGTTTGTCATAGAGCATGTCCTGTTCAATCACATTTGAGAGTACACAAAGGAGAAAGTGACTGGGAACAGACAGCATGGATTTACCTGGGGTAGATCATGCTCAACCAAACTCATTGCCTTCTCTGACAAAATGACTGGATTTCTGGATGAGAGAAGAATAGTAGATGTCATCCACCTTGACTCCAGTAAGGCTTTTAACACCATCATCTGCCACACTATCCTTGTACCCATCATAGGTCCTTACCATCTAAATGGCTGGATACGCAGGCTGGAAAAAAATGGTTGAATGTTCAGGCTCAGTAAGTTGAAATTAATGGGTTGTATTCTACCTACAGGCCGGTGACAAATGGAGTACCACAGGGTCCTAGGACTTGCCCTCTTTAACATCTTTTTAATGATCTGGAGGAGCTGACAGAGGTCATAAAGTTTGCAGATGACATTAAACCGGGGCAACTACTTGATACACGGATGGTCAGGGCTGCCTTCTGGGGCACCTAGACAGGCTGGAGGAACGGGCTGACAGGAACCTCGGGAAGTCCAACCAAGACAAATGCACAGTTATGCACCTGGGATAGCCTAATCCCCCCCTACAATGATACGTGCTTGGGACTGTCTGGCCGGGGAACAGGTAAACAAAAAAGGTCCTGGGGGACTGGAGGAACGTTAAGCAAAACTTGAGCCAGCAGTGAGGAGGGCCAGAATCTTTCTGGGCTGTATGAAGAGAAGCATAGCCAGTAGATAAAGGGAAGTGATTACGCTTCTCTGCTCAGCACTCATTAGACCACATTCAGATACTGCATCCAGTTTTGTGCCTTCAATGAAAGAAAGACATCAATAAACCCGAGTGAGCTCAGCAGAAGGCCATCAAGACAGTAAGGAGCTGAAGCACCTGCCCTCTGAGAAGAGGTTAGGGAGCTGGGCCTGGCTAGGCTCAGCCTGGAGAAGGGAAGGCTTCAGGGGCATGTCATAGCATTCCTCCATTACAAACTTGTTCTTTTCTTTTCTTTTCTTTTCTTTTCTTTTCTTTTCTTTTCTCTCTTCTCTTCTCTTCTCCTTGGTTTCATTTTGCCTCCCCCCAGCCCTCCCCTTTCTCCTGCCCCAAGCTCACTGGGAGACCCACTTATTGCTTCACAAACAAAACAACACACTGTCCTACAGAAGGGAAAGGTGCTGTTTATTAATCTACGCTCTTTCTCTAATTGGTCAGTGTTTTTATTTTATTTATTTTATGTTATGTTATTCTATTTTATTTTATTTTATTTAAATTAATATTCTCTGTTGCTGTTCCTTCACTTTGGGGCCCAGATGTCACTTGGGGCTGAGGAAGAATCCCTGACCTCAGGCTGCCTGGCACCCCAAGGCAGCAGGAGGCCCAGGCAAGCCCTAACCACCCCACAGCCCTTCTCTCACTGCACAGGAGGAAGGCAGCTGTGGCTGCATGGGGCTGATCAGGTGTGGCTCACCAGGATCTGTGAGCTTTCCAGGGAAGGAGATTCCATGCACGTCATCTGTCTCTGTCTCCCCTATACACCCTCCAGCCATCAAGCACTCTGGGAGACGCGCTTATTACCAAGCCCAGAATGTGTGGGAAGGAAAGAAAAGATAAAAGAGAGTGGTACTTGACCCCAATGCCTCCCCTTTGCTCAGTATTCTCCCAAACCACCACAGGAGTAGGGTAGCACCAGGCCCAGGGGTGGGGCAGGTGGGTTGGCATCAAGACAAGTTCTACCCAGCTCATGAGTCTTAAGCATCAGGGGCCAGGCCCACCCGCCTGCTGAAACTGTGTGGAAATGGCTGTCTGGCTGCCACCCATGCTCGCCCATCTGCCATGGCAGAGCCAGTAGAGTGATGCCAGGTCTACCCCACACCCTGCAGAGGGTGAGGGGCATGCTGGAGCTGGACCCAGTGACCTAGGGGAGGCTGAGGGTGGCAGCTGACTTTTCAAGCTCTCAGGTCAACTAGCTCCTGAGCAGGGGAGGTAAAGAATAAAAAGAAGATGGGAGCTGGACCCCTCCTGACGCAAGAAGGGGCCTCCTGCTTGCACCCTCCCCCTCCACCACTGCAGCCCTCACCACCAGTGGTGGCAGGGAGGATTGGCACTGCAGGAACTGAAGGGAAGGCCACCCAGCTACCCAGCATGTGCTGGGGGCCAAACCCCCACCCTGCCTCGGATGACCAGCAAAATCTTGTGTCAAGGACCAACTCTGCTATGTACAAAACCCTGACCCAGAATCAGGTCATCTATGAATGATTTAGAAGTGGATTCTCCACTAACATGTGGATCACAATGAGTGAAAGATCATGCCACATCTGTCTGCACTCCGGTCCCAACAATGAGCAGCACATCACACTGAGAAGTGGCTATCCTTCCTTGCTCAGCACTCATTAGACCACACCTAGATACAGCATTCAGTTTTGTGCCTTCAGTAAAAGAAAGACATCAATAAACCAGAGTGAGTTCAGCAGAGGGCCATCAAGACAGTAGGGAGCTGGAGCACCTGCCCTCTGAGAAGAGGTTAGGGAGCTGGGCCTGGCTAGGCTCCACCTGGAGAAGGGAAGGCTTTAGGGGCATGTCATAGCATTCCTCCATTACAAACTTACCATGAATAAAGAGCCAGGCTCCTCACAGTGATACATGGCAGAAGAATGAGAGGCAATGGACATAAGCTCAACCAAGAACTGAACAAAGCTTTGGAACAAGGGCCAAGAGAGGATGAACTATCTCTTACTCCGCTGGTTTTCCAGATCCAACTGGACAAAGGTCTGAGAAACTTGGTGTGGATTCAGTGTTGACTTGGCTTTGAGCAGAAAGTTGGACTAAAGTCCTCCCAAGGTCCCTTCTGACCTCTGCGATTCTCTGATCTCTGGTGGTAGCTATTGCAGTTCCTATACGCATGAATTTCTCCTCTGCATCTGGGAGGAAGAAGTTTAATTCCAAATGACTTTTTTTCTTCAGAATGGGCCCATCAGATTAAGAAGACTTCCTCGCAGCCCTCAACACCATGCCAAATGAGTGTGATGAGAAACCAAATGAGAAAGTCATGGCATGAGTGTAATTGAGTTATGATGCCTTCTGGAGCATTGGTGGAGGACTGAGTTGGATAAAGAGACGAAACAAAATCCCATCTGGCCAGCTGCTTGGACTCTGCACTCACCTAACACCAAATCATCTCTGGAGAGAGAAGTAGTGAAGTGACAAAATCATTCCCAGCACAGTCTAGAACCCTTGCAGTGTGGATGGTCAGGAAAACTGGACTCCAGAGCAAAACAGGGAATGATCCATAGTGACAAATTAAACATATCCGTACATTCTAGTATGCCTAAGATCCTTTGCAGATCCAATAAAATCCAGAAGTATTTAAAGACCATTAAGGGTTAAGTAGGTTAATTTCATCACTAGACATGATTTTTTTTTTTCCTTACTGAAATCAATAAAAGAAAGATGAATGGAGATTTACAGGAAGAAGTACTTCTCTTTGGCACCTGAAAAATGCTGTGTGCCTAGAGGTGCTTACATTTTCTGCTGAATGTAGTGCTGAGTCTGGTGTTAGGTGTGTTAAAGTATACTTCAGCAAGGACAAATGCAAAGTCCTGACCTTGGGAAGGAAGAATGCCTCCCACAATACAGGCATGAGACTGCCTGTCTGGGGAGCTGCTCTGCAGAAAAGGGACGGGGGGATCCTGGCCAAGCGTGAGCTGAACGTGAGCCTGCAGCGTACTCTGGCAGCAAAGAAGGCCAACAGCATGCAGGGCTGTATTAACAGAAGCACAGCCAGGAGACCAAGGGAAGTGATTATCCACCTCTATTCAGTACTTGCTAGTCTGTATCTAGATACTGCATCCAGTTTTGCTCTCACACACACACACACACACACACACACACCCCTCCATACAGGGGAGCTGTGGAGAAACTTGGACGAGTTCAGTGGAGGGCTACCCAGATGGTCCAGGGCTGAAGCACTTATCCTATGAGGAGATGCTGAGGAGGCTGGGATTGTTCAGCCTGGAGAAGGGAAGGCTTCAGGGGGACCTGACAGCAGCCTTTGAATGCTTACCAAGAGGTCACCAAGAAGACAGAGCCAGGCTCTTCATCACAGTGCATGGTGGAGGATGAGATACAATGGGTAGAAGCCACTGTTGAGCTCCTCGCTGGTGGGAGGGGCCGCTGTTCTTCAGCTCTCCAGACCCCTTGGACATAGCTGTATGTCCATAGGCCAGAGGGTGATCAACTGCTGTGTTCCAAAGCAGCACTCCCAGGCACCTCCAGCACATGTGACTGGCTCATGAGAAAAGGGTAGGGCAACTCCCAAGGGCAGGTAGGAGCAGCTCCTAAACTGGTTCTTTTGAAAACGTTTTTCCTTCCCATTTGGTGCAGGAGTCTCCCAGTAGCTCTCTGGCAGCTCCACAAGTCTCTGCCAGGTATCAGGAACCACGGAGACCCAGAGACAGTGGCAGGTTCCAGCAGCTGTTGCCCACTTGCAAGAGGGTTAAACTGGACACCGCAGCATGGGAGGGCCCAGTGCCAGTTCCAGTTTGTGCCATTTGAATGCAGATGGCTGGTGGTGCCCTGTGCACCTCCACCAGCTACCAAAGGCTTCAAGGACTTTGACTGGTTCCCTGTCTCAGGGAATGTGGCAGTGCTGGTGCTGAGGCCAGAGACATAACCTCTCCTGCATGCCGATCTATACGCACACACACAGTCTGCTGAGGTGTTCCGGGAGCCCTCTGGCGGGTCGGTGCTTCTCTGCTCCCCATCATGGGAGTGTAGGGGTGCCAATGTTCGCACTGTAGTGGACACTCTCTTGGAGATGCTGATCCGCACCCATATGCAGTGCCTGCTGCTGGTCCCTCCTCAGTAGCTATGCTGGCCACCTGAGCTGGCTCACGACTTGAATGTTTGTTTTCCCCAATCAATGAGGCCACTTGGGTTGTGTCAGAGAGGGCTGCCAGCAGGTCAGCTCTTCTTTGCTCACTGTCATAGAGGGCTTGGGGCTGTAGAGTGTTCAGGTAGGGTGGTGTCCTCTCCAGTTGGATTCCCGTCATATTCAAGGTGCTACCCACTGGAGCAAGGGTGGGCAGGCATGTGCCCTCCCGCTTTCCTTGGGCTTTGTCACTGAATCAAGCTTTCTGATTCTGGAGGGAGATCCACTGAACCTGCACCAGGCAGTAGCCAGGTTTCTAAGCAGGGCTTTCCACTTCCCCCTCAGCAGATGACCACGTCCCTCTATTCAACATATATAAAGCTTAAAATCCCAGGCTAGGAAGCACATTTGAGTGATGTGAAGACCTCCCTTAGGCACCTCTGCACTCTCTGAATCCAAATGTTTCTGTAAGGCTTGGGGTGGAGTTCATCTGGGGCCCACATTTGTATTATAGACAGTTGGCTAATGCCATCATCAAGCAGGAAGTGAGAGACTTGGTTCCAGGAAATGTTCTGCTGGAGGGAGTTGCAGCTCACAGATGCAGTGTCTCAAAAGAGTGACACATGGAGGGGGTGTTTGATAAATAGCCACATAAATAGAAATCATTAAATTTGGTTGACCTAATCCCACTCTTAAAATTAGGCAGGATGAATTCCAACCATGGAAAAGATCTAAAATAAGCCAATGGGAATCCATTCTGAGCTACCTCACCTTCTCTTGGCGTGGTTATCCTCAGAAAGTCTGAGCCCTCAGAGCCCTGCCTGTAGAAGCATTGTAGAAATATGCCTGTGACTTGTGCCTCTGTGTGGTGGTGGGGTATGGCACTTGGAGTGCCATAGTGTTATGCCAGTGTACATCACACAAAGATTTGGGGGGGGGGAGGGGAAGTGCTGTTCTGAAAACCTAATGTAAGAAAGAGGTTAAATATTGAGAAGTTGCAGCTAATTTGTGAAATAAGAGACTGTCAGGAATAAAATTAAAGAATTTTAGTTTATCATCATCATCAAGAAGAAGAAGAAGAAGCAGAAAAAGAAGAATTCCATTAGAGCGTTGTGCTGTTCATGTAGTGGTAGTAGCACTAATTCCAAGACTTCCTTGAGAGCTTCTGAATTTTTCTTTGACTCCAGACTTCATCCTGCTTGGATCCTGAAAGGACTACCTCAAACCTCTACAACCTCCTCTCCGCCCAGCTCTTTTTTCTCCAGGACACTTCCTCATCACTTTATCACACTGTCTACCCTTTATTTTTAAGTTGACTAAAGTTACAGTAATCCCTCATAAGGCCCTTCCTGCAGAAGTCTTCTCTACGTGCTGATCTGATTTGTATCACCTCATATTATGTACAGCTCCATCCTCCTTCTGTGGAGCTCCATTGGATGTTTCTTTCATGCCCATTCGCCCTCACAACCTTTTTTGTATTGCAAGCATACTGAACGCCTTCTAAAGTAAACCATGTATCCCACAACTTCACCCCTTTCCAAGTGCAGGGTGTGATTCTTCCATTTTTGGTCCAGAAAATATGTAAAGCTTCCCAGAATCACAGAATGGCTGAGGTTGGAAGGGACCTCTGGAGATCATCTAGTCCAACCCCCCCTGCTCAAGCAGGGTCACCTACAGCACGTTGCACTGGATCCTGTCCAGGCGTGTTTTGAATATCTCCAGAGAAGGAGACTCCACAATCTCTCTGGGCAACCTGTTCCAGTGCTCTGTCACCCTAACAATAAAAGATTTTTTCCTCATGTTCAGATGGAACTGTCTGTGTTTCAGGTTGTGCCCATTGCCTCACGTCCTATCGCTGGGCACCACTGAAAAGAGTCTGGCCCCATCCTCTTGACACCCTCCCTTTACATATCTGTATACATTAACAAGATCCCCTCTCAGTCTTCTCTTCTCTAGGCTAAACAGGCCCAGCTCTCTCAGCCTTTCCTCAAAAGAGAGACGCTCCAGTCCCTTAATCATCTTAGTAGCCCTTTGCTGGACTCATTCCAGTTGCTCTATATCTCTCTTGTATTGGGGAACCCAGAACTCGACACAGTACTGCAGCTGTGGCCTCAGCAGGGCTGAGTAGAGGGGAAGGATCACCTCCCTCGACCTGCTGGCAATGCTTCCTGCTCCTATGATGCTCAGGATACCATTGGCCACCTTTGCCACCAGGCACATTGCTGGCTCACAGTCCACCAGCACTCCCAGGTCCTTCTCCGCAGAGCTGCTTTCCAGCAGGTCAACCCCCAACCTGTCCTAGTGCATGGGGTTCTTCCTCCCTAGGGACAGGACCCTGCCCTTGCCTTTGTTGAACTTCACGAAGTTCCTCTCCACCCACCTCTCCAGCCTGTCGAGGTCCCTCTGAATGGCAGCATGCCACCTTGTGTAGGCAATGCCAATGTTATCAGCATGACCAATACGAGGCATGGTTCCCCATCCTGAAGTACATATCTAAAATGGGTCAGAAGAAGGGTGATCTCAGAACTCAAAACACACCCCTTGAGTGTTCAGATGGCATGGACACTGCTGATTTCCCTCTCTAGAGAGTGTCAGAGGCTGGGTCCGCTTCTATGGAAAGAAGTCTTGCCCTGAAGCCTCAGGCCTGTGGATATCTCAGATGGTTCTTCTTGGCAGCCCAGTCAGTGCCTGATTTAGTTTACTTGGTGCTTTTCCGTGACTACCCTTCCCCTCGTGCACCACCCCCCACTCCCTGCACACACACACACACACGCATGCACAGAAATCATAAAAATGCAAACATTTCATAAAAGATTGTCATAAAGACCCTTATTAGAACCAATAGCAAACTGTCCCCTCCTAAGATCTCTGGAGGAAGCCAGAAAGGTTGTAATAAGCACCAGAAAATGCCAGGAAGCCCAAGGCTTCTTCCGAAAGGCCAATGGGTCACAGCTGAGAGGCAGTGTTTGCCACTGTGTAGGGCTGGGATAGGAGTGCAGGAAAAGAGCTGTGTGCATGTAGGAATGTGGCTGGTACAGGCAGGATGGAGAACACAGAGCATGCGGTGGTCATGTTTAAGAAGAAGGATGTGCAGTTCACTGCTGGGATATAGTATGAATTTGAGGACACAAGCAAGTTTGGGACATCTTAGGTGACTGAGGAGCATTAGCAGGGCTTTGAAAGAAGCCAAATGGCTTGTTGGGGAGCTCAGACACCAGCAAATTACAGAAGCCCATAGCTTTGTTTTTCAGGCAACACCCAATGGGCATGGAGGCAGTGCTGTAAAGTGAGGGAGACCTGGAGTGAAAAAAGTCAAAGTAAGGTGAGCAACTGGGACAATCGCCTTGGTCATCCATACTGGCTCACCAATCTCATTCTCGTCCTTCCTGTGTTTAGGAACGACTTCCATGAACATTTGCTCCAAAACCTTCCCAGGAATTGAGGTAAGGCTGGCAGGCCTATAGTTCCCTGGATCTCCCTTGATGCCCTTCTTTCAAATGGGGATGACATGGGCCTTTTAGCAAGCATCAGGAACCTTCCTGATCACTCTTGTCTTTCCAAGATGATTGAGGGTGGGCTTGCAATGACATCAGCCAGCTGTCCAGCACACGCAGAGCCATCACGTCTGGTGCCATGGGATTGGCACATATGCCTCCTTTCACAATCCCCTTGGCTCCTTCATTGTCCCAGGATGCTACATCAAGGGGAAAGAAGATAGACAAGCAGAGAGTTATGCAACAGATTCCCAGATCAAGTCACTAACAAGCAGCTAACTTCATCCATCTGCACAGCCCTCCCTTTCATGCTCTCCCAGCTGCCTCCCCTGCCTCCTTCCCCATACCATAAGGAGTCTGGAGCTCCCCACTGCCCATATCCACCCACACACAGCCAGCTGTTCCCCAAAGCCTTCCCCTGCAGTGGTCAGTAGAGAAGAAACACCAAGCCAGAAAGGGAAAGGCTTGGGGACTTTCCTCCTTCTGTGGCCTTCCAGACATTGGCACAGAGTCCTCATTCAGCATCCTACTCTCACTGGCTACCACAGGGGGAAAACAACAACAACAACAACAACAACAACAACAACAACAACAACAACAAAGAGGCAATGGTCAAGTTACCATTCTGTGACTGAACATGAGGCTTCATTTGGAAGGCTTTCTTCCCTTCTTGTCATACTCAGTTTCCATACTCATACTCATACTGTCTGGTCTGTGGTCTCAACCGTGAGGACTCCTGATGAGTCCTGGAGGGATTTTCTTGTGGGAATTCCTTTTCTACCTGAAAGAAAATAAAGGCGTGTGTGTGTGGCAGGACTGCAAAGCAAACTTCTCCCAGGCCACTTGCAGCATCATTACATTCTCTCCCCAAGACCCACTGCTCCCTCCTCCACATCACAGCACCCCACTCTAGCTCCTTCAGCAGCCTTTCAGCAGCCTTTCAGCAGTGAACTGATGTGTCCCTGCTGAATATGACAACAATCACAGCTGTGACATCCCGGCGCACCTGCTGCAGGGCTGCAGCTGGACACAGCCAACCCTGACAGCACTAGCTCAGAGCCACCCCAAAGGCCATCAATGCCAAAGGGAGCAAGGACCAGAAGATGTTTTGGAGCTATGCCCGTAAGAGATCACTGATATCTCTCATCAGAGCCCGTGGGATTGTGGGTGTTGAACATCTGGCCCAATGATCTATTGGAAGCCAATACCGCTTCACTGAGTTTGTTTCCAGAAAATGAATTGTCCCAGGCTTGAAAACAGGTATCCAGGCTGTTTTCACCTTGTTGAGGTTTGGCCCCCTTCTCCATCTGAAGCAAGGTAGGGGCATTTGGCTTTTTAAAGCACAGTTTCCCAAGACCTCTCTTTCTGGTATTTCAGTGGATGTTCTGGATGGCCTGGGAATCTCACATGGACAAAGGAATGAAATATATGGGAAGGAAAGAAAGAGGAAGGAAAGTGTGTTCCCAGAAAGCAGGACTTTGTCATAAATACGCACTCCAGATTAGAACACCTCTTTCTTGCAGAGCTCAAGCCTAATGCCACCTTCTTAGTACATGGGAAATCAAATGTTTTCCATTCCTATCAAAAGGTTCTAAACACAGCCACATTTCACAGCTAGAAGGAGCCACTGGAGGTTTCTTCCACAGCTGTCCTTGGAGCAGAAGGAAAGAATCACTGGGGACATGTAGACCTGGCATCTTAGCCACTAACGCTGACACACAGAACCTGTACATAAACAATTGGAAATCAGTGCTGGATCAAATTAACAATGATAATGAGGTGAACCTGGTCCTCTTCTCTGGTTCACAAACCTGAAACCTCTGAATTGCAGAAATGAGAAGGAATTAACCTTAAATGTGGAAATGTGCCTTAACCGCAAGGGCCCTCATCTGCTGTAGTGCTTTGTTTGCCACCACTCAGATGAGCACTTAACACTTTCAGTGTGGTGATCCTGCAGAAAATCAAAACCTGTGCACTGGCGACCAAAGACCGTGCTTTGAAAAAGGCAAAGGACCACTGTAGGAACATTTATCCCCATCAGCTACTCTACACCATCCTACAGTAGGATTTTGTTTGTCAAATGTGGACCACTCCAAGCAACCCAAATTGGAGAAATTAACACCCTTCCTAGAGCCCTACCTACAAAGAACTCCAGGAGAGGGCTGGAGGCTGTGATCCTCAGCAGCTCAACCAGACTATGGCATTCTCATTTGGCATCTCCTTCAAACCTCGCACACAGCAGTGCCCTTGTGGCTGCCTCTGCACCCCTGAAGTGCTGCAGCACTGGGAATCAGAACGGAGAGCTGAGCCAACACCGAAGAGCCCTGCCAGGACTGAATCGGAGATGGCAGAGCAGGGCCCCAGCCTGGCGCACAGCATCCCCCCTCTGCCATGGAATGCCCTGTGGGCTGGCTGGACGTGAGGGCCGGGGCTCAGCCCATGTGCTCAGCACAACACTGTGCAGTGCAGCCAACTTGCAGAGACCCTTCACGCCCCCTAGCCTGGAGGGGAACTGCCCTGCTGTCTGCAGAAGCCTGTCACTGCAATTCAAGGCCCTTCCCTGCCCAGGGCACCTGCCCAGACCTACCCCAGAGCAGATCCCTGTCCTGCCTGCGCCCACCAGGGCACTGTGGAGGCCCTACCGGCTGCCTACACTGGGAAGCTGTGGAGGAGCCCGCTGATATCACAGGCCCTGGCATCATGGGGGCCATCTCTGTTCCCCATTGCTTGGCAATGGGGGAGTAGATGGTTGGAGCTGTGCCCGTCCCCACCCTCCCTGCTGCTGGGAGGCCTGCGGTGTAGCCCCACTGCATGGAGAATGAGGCAGTGTGTGGCACTCTCCTCCCCACCCCAGAACCCCCTGGGCAGGGATCCAAAGGGTAGAGGAAGGAGTTGGGGGAGATGGGCAGGCATGGAGCACACACCCCTTCCCACAACAAGCACCATCCCCAGACACCTGTGAACCCCTCCTACCCTCCTGGGCCTAGAGCTTGCCTGCTTCACTGACTGATTTGGGCCCATGAACATGAGCTGACCTCGTGATGAGTTCCTAGATTGCTTCTCCTCCTTGGGTCATGCCAGCTTTCAAAGGCCAGTTGTGTCCATAATGGACGTGGTAGGGAGGCAGCCACCTGCAGCATGTGCAGACTTTGTACCTGCCCTCCTGCTGGCAACGAGATCATTACATGTGCCCTCCTGACAGCAGAGGCAGACACTGAGGCTTGCATCCCCCCATCAGACCATTGTTAATTTGGATGTACACTGCTTGTTCATGAAGCAGAAAAAAACCTTAGTGAAAGATTTACAGCAGGACTTAGAGGAACTAGCTATTCTAACCAGCTGTAATTCGTATGATGGAGGCAGAGCAAGAGTGGGAATTAAATGGTGGCAGGGCAGGGACCAATCCCTACCCTGTAGAAGTAGACTGTGAGCTCTTTGAAAGTATGGGGTCAGCACAGCTGGCTCATGAATTGCTCCAGCTCTCGGGTGAGGTGGTGTAGACTTACAGCAGTACCAGAGCAAGGGAAATCTCTCACTCACATGCAAAGTGCTTTAATGTGCTACAAGAAATACAGCTGAGAAGGGCTGGGAGCAGGCAGAAGCTAGTCTGGCCTCCAAAGTACCTTTGGACACTGTAAAAAGCATCTGTGCTGGAGCTTTGTTCTTGATCAAGAGACAAAAAAGCCCCTTTACCTCCTTCAGCATAACCCAAGAGGTTCTCAGGAGCCCTCTAAATGTGCAGCACTGCATAAAGATCTGGCTGCGGGAGGATATAATGCCCCACTCTCTCTCGGTATTTTCTTTAGCCTACCACTAAGAGCAGTGGGAGGCTGCTGAACTTTAGCCATTTGCCCATCAGACAGGTTCTCTTCCCACTGATTTCCTGTGTCTAGAAAAGGAAAGCCACTGGCTGTGAGGGCAGTATTCTTTGTTTTCTTATGTCTCTTGATGAAGGAGGCTGTTTTGCAAGAGCTAAGCATTAACATTGGTCAGCTACCTCAGTCTAAAAGCATGCAAGTAAAACCCCACTATGGTCCTTGGCAATTTGTCACAGGAGGAATATGTGTCACGCTTTTGCCCCAGAGAGGAGTATGCCTGTGGCCCAGAGGACAAGGACTATGAGCTTCCTCAGCTGATGCTACAGTACCATCATCTGTCTGCATAGCATGTGTCTATCTGCTCCTTTCCCTGATGGCAGTGGAGACTTGGGAGTTTCTATCTCTCCTCGCTCCTTGTTCCAAATCATAAGCTGCACCCAAAGTTGTGCTAACACATTTGTGCAGCCATATGGAAAATAGATAAGTAGATGTATCTAAGCTAAAAGTATCATTTGATTCAGACACCCTGCTGAAAATGGGCAAAGAGCTCAGATCTGCCTTCACCTGCTTATTTAGCAACATCCTGCGTAAAGAAAAGATCTGTCCTGCTGCATGCAGGGAAAGAGAGGCAGTAGGGTTTGGGCTAAAAATAGCTGTCTGCACAAAACCTGTACATCCATGAAATCCTTATCTGAATGAGGACAAGTTTGAAACTCTCAAATTCAGCCTAACTACACAGGCCAGAGGAGGAAACCAAATGAGTAGTCTTGTGTTTGCTAAAGCATTAACTTCTTCTAGGAGTACGTAGGGTGAAGGGATAATTTTCCTTTGAATGGAAGAAGTGTTCCTGCAAAATACACTTAGGCTGCTTAGATGAAGAGCCCAAAGGAGCTGGGTCCTTAGAGCACAGCAATCTAGAATATCCTTGGCATTTGTATTTCAAAACTTGTCCTCTGATAAATGAGCTTAAAGCATCCCTCAAAGAACTTGTTGTGGATGAGAGCCAGTGCCATTGTTTGATTTCACCTCAGTGCTAAGGGTGCAGAGAAGTCAAAAGCTGAAGATACATGCCCAGAGAACACCCTGGAGGGAGGGGATAGGGACAGACAGTACACAGGGATTGGCAGCCTTCCGTTCACTCCCAACAGTGTCACTTGTCTTGGGAATCAATCTGCCGCCTGCGTAGCTTTCTCAAAGCATTTTTCATGTCCTCATTCCTAAAGGTATAGATAATGGGGTTCATCAGAGGGGTAATGGCCGTGAAGAAAACTGACACGACTTTGTCTGCAGCTAAACTCTTGGCTGGCCTGAGATAGATGAAAATGCAGTGTCCCAGGAAAAGCGTCACCACTGTCAGGTGAGCAGCACAGGTAGATAATGCCTTGTGTTGCCCTTCCGAGAGATGGTTCCTTAGTGAGACCAAAATGACCACATAGGAAGTCACCAGCACCAGGAAGCAGACCACAGAGACGAGGCCTGAGGTAGCGACAAGGAACATTTCTAAGACATGGGTGTTTGTGCAGGCCAACTTAATGATCAAAGGGGCATCACAAAAGAAGTTGTCAATGGCACTGGGACCACAGTATGGGAGACTGAGGGTCAGGGCAGTGAGGGACACAGAATGCATCAGCCCTCCCATCCACATGACCGTGGCCAGCTGGAGGCACATCTTCCGGCTCATGATGGTGCCATAATGCATGGGGTTGCAGATGGCTATGCAGCGATCATAGGCCATGATGGTGAGGAGAAAGATCTCTGTGCAGGCAAAGAGGTGGAGGAAGAACATCTGTGCCTCACACCCCTCAGAAGAGATGCTCTTCTTGTCCACCAGGAAGTCAGCCAGCATCTTGGGCATCACCACTGAGGAGGGGCAGATGTCAATGACAGAGAGGTTGCTGAGGAAGAAGTACATGGGACTGTGCAGACGCTGGTCATGTGCAATCGTGAAGATGATGAGAATGTTGCCCAAAATAATCAGCATGTAGATGACCACGAAGAAGGTGAAGAGGGCCAGCTCTACAGCATGGTTGGTGGTGAGGCCCAAGAGGAAGAACTCACTCCCTGTAGTGTGATTCTGCCACACCGTGTTTACTGCTGCGTTGCACCCAGGAGAAAGAACACGGAGAAAGGAGAATTAAATTTATGGTATGAGAGGACAGAACATGATGACAATCATACAAACTTGAGCTATATGGAGGAATAAAGGCAGAACAGCCTAACAGTTTCACTCAAAAGGTGATGCCTAATATTAGCAGAAGTATTCAAGTTTGAAGGACAAGCGAGTACCGGAACAGGTTTTCAAAGGAGACTGTGGGCTTTCTTCAGTTTCCAGACAATGCAATGCAAGCTGACTTACTTCTCTGACTTACTCGGGAGCTATCATGTTGCAGGAAGATTTGCCTCCTGGCAGAATGTACCTCAGGATCCATCTTTCCTGATTCCAGGTGTCTCGTTTAAGCTACCTGTCTGCAATTGTCAGACATAAAAGGGATGAATCTGTGCCTGCAGTTATTCCTCTTCCTTCACTGTAGAGGAAACCAAATGATTAGTGGAAGACTTCTGTGTTGGGCATTGCAGTTTAGTGAGATGACATCTGAATAGACTTCAGGGAAGTCACTGCTAACTTCTTCATAGATCTCATAGACTGGGGATTTAGGCTTTCACTAAAAGATCATTTTTACAACCCTAGATACTTGTTGCTGCTGTTTGCTAAGTCTTGCCTGGTTTTCCAACCTCCTCCCAAAAGTAAGAATACCCAGCACAGTCTCCAAATGTGGTATGACACCACCTTTTCCTGCTAGGTAGCTGTCTGCAAATTCATTTGAGTGTGGCATTCACTTCCCCAGCTGCAACCTTGCTTGGGGAGAACAGATTCACCTGCTTTTCTGTCAGAAGCCAGTCAGAAACCTCAGCTGCTTGATAGCTGATGTATTTATGAGGGATCAAGCAATGCAACACCTGCAGTCACAAATTCAGTGACCTTGAATATCTCTGCCCATTCCATATTCCAGTGTTCCTGTGATTTTATTTTCATTTTGAAATGAAAATCTAAAAATTTTGGCAAACTAATCAAAAGTACACATACACAAACACAAAATCTTGTCTTTGGAACAGGAGTGAGATGAGAGGACATTGAATAGGAACCCTGTCCAACAAAGGAGAAAGCTTGTTTACAGCGCATGGTTCAAGGCGGTCATACAACAGAAATAATGATGTGGGAAACGGCAGGACTTCTCAGAGTTCCCCACTTTGCTAAAATGAAACCATCTCTGAGTATGAACCCAGGGTTCTTGTATTTGGAAATCAATGTCACTGTGGTTTCCTTGCTGCTGATATGCTGAGCTTCTGAGAACAGGGCTAACCAAGCACCTGAACGCTAGCTACATTTCTAACAGTGCGTGGACGCTCCAGAAATGGCTGAATACCCCAATAGTGGTCTGCAGCTGTTACAAGTGGAGCCACAAGCCTGTAAAATGTACATTTACATTAGTATTTTCACCTGTTACAGCTCCCACGACTAACATTTTCATAGGGCTCTAAAGTTGCCAAGGACCCGCACAGAGGCTCCTGTCTTCATTTGGAGTCTGCTGAGAGACAGATACTGATGTCTCCAAAGACACCTGGTAGAATCAGATGCCTGATTTCCTCCTGTACTCAAGGTCTTGCATAAAGGACTGAAAAGCAACCAAACAGAAGTGTTGTTCTCCTTCCAGTCAACGTCTCAGCCCCTTCTCCCTGCAACAAACCCAAAAGCAAACAGAGTAGGGAGGAAAAACCGAGCTTACTTATGTAGTTTCCAGTGGTGTCCGGAAAAAGAATGATTGTGAGTTGAATTCCAGTGTTTTTTCTCCATAAAAGAAAAAGCAATTTTTGGTCTAAAAAATGGAGATGGATAAACAAATGTCTTCCTTTTGATTGGGATCCATAAATTCCTCTAGCCAGAGGTATTGATAGTTCCTGCAACTGAACAGGCAGGGTTTGCTTTGGTTTGGAATTTTTTTTTTTTTTGAGGGGGGGTGTGTCCCTCTAATATACCCAAGTTATCTTGTGCAGATGGTCCCCTCATACTGGAAGATCGTCCTGACATTTAACTAGTTCAGGCCTTTACTTAATAAACAAACAAACAAAGAAGCAAATAAATAAAATAAATCTTGATTGGTTACTTCATGAACAATGCAAAAATCAAAATAGAAACTGAACTTCCTGCCTACTTACAAAGCATTCCTGCCAATACGAAGAAGACCTGCCCCCAAATCAGAAGTTGAAGCTCAACACTGACAGGATAAACAGGGATGCAGAGGTGACTTACACCTTCAACCCTTCCCCGTAACAGCTAGTTCTGGAGAGCAAGAGCATGCGGTACTCAATTACTCTGAACACCAAATACAGAACCTTCTGTGCTGTGATGAAGTCATAGAGAACTGATAAAGCTTGGGCTGTGTGCTTGTCTGAAAGACAGATTTGGGACTCAAGAAATGTTAAATTCACGCCTTACTAGAGAGTCACAAAGGGATTTGTTAAATCATCTTAGGTTGTTGACAGTATAAGCTTTGGCAGAGATTTAATAAGTCCCTTGGGAGTAGAGCTGTGGGTCCAGTTAGTCACCCAGAAAACCTGTGTGGCTATAGTAGCTCACACAACTGTTCAAAGTCCATTTCAATGGCCTCTGGAGACAAAGAACAAATGTTCACCCATGCCACATAACTCGCTTTGCCTTCTTAAAGGTGTTCTTGGTGAACTAACACCAAGTTTACGCACTGGGAGAGCAGAATACAGCCCATGAGCTCTGCCCAAATGACTTGGACTTAGGAAAGGGATCACAAACTCAGTGTGGATGAAGGCCTCTGAATAAGAGCTGCCATGCTGAAAATCTGCACACTGCAACGAGTGCAAACTGAGTGATCAAAAGCGCCGATGGAGAACTGACAAAGGATTGCAGCTTCAGGCGTTCATCTTAAGGGATTTTCCTTAAAAAGAGAGAAATATTAATAAACGATATGCCTAAGGAATGGCATTCAAGCATTATGTTTCTTATCTCCTTGCAACAGTGACAAAAAGTCAAGTATGGGCAGGATTATTTTCTCTGGTTCTTCATTTGCATCTTTAGCTGCTCTGTCAGTAAGAACTATGGATGTTTAGAACAGCTTGAGAACAGTGTGGGGAAAAAAGGGAAAATCAAGCAAAGGAATTAACCAAGCCTCAGCTTCCTAAAATCTTACCTCAAAATGAGAACTTGCACATTGCTCTGAATACACTTCCAAAAAAAAAAAGGATAGAAAGTGATGTCTTTTGTATGGTAACTTAATGTTGGAAGGAACCCCTTTTTTTTACGTTTCCCGGTGAGGCAAGAGTTCAAACACAGGCTGATAAGCATGGCCTAAAAGTTACAAAGTGAGGTACCAGGATTATCTGCACAGATAGAGGTTAGAAGCTGATTTGTCACAATGAAATTTGCCTACTGCTGATAAAGCTGAAAAAAACAGCAGCTGACCCTGGAAAGTGCAGCTGCTTTTGCTCTAGCTTTTATTTCTCCTCTGTGGCTACTTTTCTCCCAATTGGCTTGGGGAGTGCCCACCTCATGTACTCGTTTCCCAGGATGCAGATTATGGGATTTAGCAGGAGGTGAAGGCTGTGTTAAGAAGACTGATATCACAGTGTCCTCAGCGAAGCTGGTGCAAGGGCCGGAGTAAATGAAGATGCAGTATCCCAGGAAGAGCATTACAACCATGAGCCCGATGGCAGAAGCACTGAGGGCCTTGTGCACACCTTTGCACAGATGTTTCTGTAGCAAGACTAGGAGGATGCTGTAAGAGGCCAGTGGGACCATGAAGCAAGCCTAGAGGAGCCCAGAGCTGGAGATTTTCAGCATCTCAAAAATGTAGGTATTCGTGCAAACCGCCTTGGTCACTGGCTGTACATCACAGACCAAGCTGTCAAATTCTGTGAAGTAGGGCAGCTTGATCATAATTCCAGTCAGGCCATGGGGGATCCCTGTCCCCATGCACACAGCCCCAGCCAGCTGTAGGCGTACTCTCGCATGAGTGTGAGATGCTAGTGCATGGGGTTGCAGATGGCCCTGTAGCAGTCATAGGCTGTTACAGCAAGGAGGCAGATCTCTGTACAGACAGAGATAAAGGAAGAACATCTGGGACACACATCTTTCCAAAGAGATGATCTTCTCTGCACGGAAGAGGTCACCCAACATTTCAGGCTCTGTAACAGACGAATGGTGGATCTTGGGGGAAAAAGGATTGCTGAGGAAGAGGCATGTGGCTGTGAGAAAGTATCAGTCATGGTCAACGGACAGCATTACAAGGAGGTTGCCAGGCAGAGTCATGAGGTGGAGGGGCAGAAACACCGCAGAGAGGATCATTTGTGCCTCTAAGCTGGAGGGCAGTCCCCGACGGATGAACTCTCTCACTGTGGTCTGCTTCAGCATCACTTCTGCCATGTTTTTGGTCATGACAGAGGGGAGGAAATTTTTCACAGAAGCATCTTTTTTCTTTCTTCTTTTTTTCTTTTTTCAGGGGATGGGGTGAGGGTGTTAGTCCTTGAGATCTATTTTGATCCTCCCATATTGCTACCAGAAATTAGAAAATAAAGGGATGGAGAGACCTGCTGAGTGGGATTTATGCCTCCCAATTTATACCTCTCTGTAGATCCACTAACTGTGAAAAGACACTGAGATCATTAGCTGAAGTAACCAGCGCATTTATATTGGCTCTTAAAGCCCAGCCTTTTTACTTTCCTTTACCCTGCACATGCTGAGTCCTTCTTGGAACCCTGCTACATTTTTGGTCCTAGAGCTGTCTTGTGTTAGTGAACTCCATAACTCTATAGCAAAGGTTATTAATTCAAGAGCAGAGTTTAGTTGTCAGTGTTGTTTTGTAGCCTACTACATAAGAAACCCTTACTCTTTTCCACATAAAAGCCCGAGGTTATAAAATAAAGAGTTACATTTCTTATAATAAGCTTCATTTTTAATAGGACATACCTGCTAGTAAGATTTAAGGAAATAAATCTATTTACTTACTTACTTTTATATATATATATATATATATATATATATACACATACATTTAGTTATTTATTTATCAAGAAAAAAAAAGTATAGGGATAGGTTGATCAAAGCCTCTAATTGCCTTCAGGGAGACCAGGAGGCTTTTTGATGTAGCAAAGGTATTTACCTGGTCAGTGAGGCAGCAGTGATTACAGAGTATTTTCAGTAGATTAATTGTCAGCTGGAGCAGTTAACAAAAGGCAGTGATGGATAATCCATCACTGAGAAATAACACAAGAAAATAACAACAACAACAACAACAACGACAATAACAATAAAGAAACCCAAACCACAGGACTGCATTTTCTCCTTGAAAAACCTGCTTGATTTGCAATACAATTTGAATTCAGCCCTGTGTTCACTAGAAGATCAAAGCAGGTGACACATTTATAATGAAACCAGCTAAGGGTCAGTATTCTATTAAAAAAGTGGGATATTTGCAATCATGTTGGTGGTGTTAGGCTGAATTACACTGGGCTGACAGGTGGAATAGTAAAATTGAAAAAATACACTGCATCAGTTTTCCCTTATAAAAATTCCTGTGAAAACAGCACCCAAAGAACCAGCACTCTAAGTGCAATCACTCAGAACAGTTCCTCTCAACTCGTGGGAACTGGGGCTTTTAAACTGAAGCACAGAGACCATTACTGAGATATTCAAGTTCTTACAGACGCAGGCACACATCCTGTGACAGTCCCTCCAACACCTGAATGACTACTTGGGAGAGTTACTGAACTGCTGCAAAACATTGTGGTGGAGCTTCCACACTCATGCCAGAAAGCTGGAATGTGTGAATACTCTCAAGTCAGATGCTTTTAATACATAGACAGTAGGAACAGGCTGATCAGTACTGTCAAATTACTATTGTGTGTCGAATGTATAAATGTTTGTATACTGTGGTAGTCATTTAAGTTACATAGTAGCATTTATATATATATATATATATATATATAATTAAACTGTAGATGTGTAATTTACAAGTTTAGGAGCGTGTGTATTGCTTCGATATCCTAAATTGAACCACAGCTCAGCTGGTCTGGGCCATTTGCTCGAGCTAAATTATCACATTAATTGCCATAGTCAGAACAATACAGGCTTAGCAATGGATACACTGATTGAATAGGCTTTACCTATGGAATGATTAGAAAAGGCCACTCACTTTTCCTGACCCTAGATGGCATGAGACCTGAGCAGCTGCTAACTGGCAGAAACTGAACAAAATTTAAAAGCAAGTTGAGACCTCTGAGGACTGTTAATAGCTCTGGAGTGAGGAGCAGGGGGTGCCAGTTCTTCGCCGTGATATTGTTAAGCCTTTTGTAATCTATACAGGGCCGTAGTCTTCCTCCCCTCCTCCTGCATGAGGAGCCAGGAGGAGAGGTAGATAAACCACTGTGCCAGATTGTCCTTGAGGTATTCTTTGAGGGCTGCTAATTCAGGGTGGCAAGGCACCTCCTTTCTTGGGACAAGGTCAATGTGGCAGTCATATGTGTCATAGAGTGGTAGCGTTTCTTCGGCCTTCTTCTCAAAGACATCTGTAAAGTCACTCATAGTGTTTTGGAGGGAGTAGGGCAGTGACTGAGGCAGAGGGAGAGTTACAGTCCTGGAGCCTGGGTGATTCAGGGTGGCAGGCTGCGGGGCTTGGCAGAGCTCTGGTGGTGCAGGGATCTTGGTTCTGAGGCTGTGTGTGGTGAGAACAGAGCCATGGTCTGTAGGTGTCGTACTTGGCCCACTTACCTCGCAATTATGTTTCTTGTTTTTTGTCTTCCAGGGAAGTGTTGTAGGGCTCTTGGCATCAATCAAGTCCATGGCAGCCATGCAGCCAGGAAACTGCTCACAGAGTGCAGAGCCAGGGACGTGGGAATCTCTGGACCAACTCATAAAGGTGCTGTGGTGGGGGACACAGTCATAAGATGATCCTGTAGCAGGAGAAAGCCTCACAGTCACAGCCCCTGGTACTCATGGGTGATTCAAACCACCCTGATGTCTGCCAGAAGGGCAGTGCAGCTGGGCACAAGGAACTGAGCAGGTTTCTGGAATTCACAGAAGATAATTTCTTGGTGAAGGTGATTGATGAACTGACTAGGAGAGATGCTTTGTTGGACCTGATACACTGGAGGGCATGGCTGCTATTCAGAGGGCCTTGACAGGCTGGAGAAATTGGCTAACAGGAACCTCCTGAAATGAAGGAAAAGCAAATACTATGGCTCGAATCTGGGTGGAATAACCCCATGCAACAGTGCAGGCTGTGTCCAACTATCTAGTAAGCAGGTCTGCAGAGAAAGATCTGGGGATTCTGAAAAACAAGAGCTTGAAAACAAGTCTGCAGTGTGCACTTGCAGGAAATGAAGGCCAACCACACCTTGGGTGTATTAGTAAGAGTGCAGCCAGCAGGTCCAGAGGGAAGTGATCCTTACCCTCTCTTTACTACTTGTGAGAATATCTCTAAGCATTGTGTCCAGTTTTGGACTCCCCAGTACATGAAGGACGTTGACATACTGGAGCAAGTCCAGTGGAGGCTCTCAAGATGCTCAGGGGACTTGAGCACATGATGTACAAGGAGATGGTGAGGAAACTGGGCTTGGTCAGCCTTAGGAGGAGAAGGCTAATGCAACACCTTTTTGCTCTCTACAGCTACCTGATCAGCGGATACAGAGAAGACAAAGCCAGGCTCATCTCAGATCTGCACAGTGATAGTACAAGAGGTAAGGGACACAAGTTGGAACATGGGAAATTCTTATCAGATATAAGTTTTTATTTAATTTCTTATTATTGTTATTATTATTTACCATGAGAGTGGTCAAGTACTGGAAGAAGTTCCCCAGAAAGGTCACGGAATCTCCACCCTCAGAGGTGTTCAAGACTTAACCAGACAAATCCCTAACAATTTCATCTTCTTAGACCTGCTTTGAGGAGGGGTTTAGACTAGATGACCTCTGGGGGGGTCTCTTCCAATTATCCTATGACTCTAAGATTACAAATGCTTTGAATCAAGAACATCCTCTTCTACTATTTTGTGTGTAGAACACCAAAGTGTTAACACTGCTGTAAGGTAAGTTACGTGGTAGCTAAATGCTCAAAAAGAAGAAGGTATTTATTTTCTGCAGTCTTAGATGGGAGATTCATCCATCCCAAATCAGATTTCTAGCATATAGATATCTATACCAAAACTTGTATTGCCTTTGTGCAGGTAATGTATAGAATTGGTCATATCTCAGGTGTGATTCATCTCCTGAGGTAGCGGTGGGCTTTACAACCAGGTTCACCTATCTGCATTTCTGTGTCTACAGGATATGTGTGCACATGTGAGCTATCCCTCCAAAGCTCCTGTTACAGTACATGGAAATCTATGGCTCAATTTATTTGTGCACATATAGGAATCTTGTACCATCAGGGAGGCCCCCAGGTTTTCTGTCTGACCTCCACTTTCTGCTCCACAAGCCAAGGGTCTCCCTTGTGTTGTACTTACCAGCCCCTGGAGATAGTGTATGGCATCTCAGGTGTCACAAGAAAAGTGGATCTAGGCAGGCGGCAAGTCCTCTTTCATTCGTAAAATGAACCTGAAACAACAACAGCAGCTGTGGATGTCCGTACTGGAGATGTCTGAAGGTAAGGGAGATGGATCCTTTAGGAGTCAGTCTCCTGACTCCTGCTGGAGTGAGGGTCTGCTCTTCTGAACCTAAATCATAAAAACCCTTCCTGCAGTAAGTGCAAAAGGAGAAACACCTTGAGGACAATTCACACTCTTCCGTCACCCCCATCAAATACCTCTTTTAAAATGAGTCTTAAAAGAGGGCAGAATTTTTTCCTCTTTAGTTTTGTTCTTCACTGAATGAAACACACCACAGTGTTTTTCAAACACAGAATACATGTAGAACTACTCCCATTAATGCTTTTTACCTGATTTTTAATCTGTTATTCATTTTTCTAGGTGCAATTCGTGACAGAAAATGAATGAGGACATTAAAACTAGGTCAGGAGAATCATCCTACTGGCATTTGGAAACCTTTACAAATGTCAATACCGCTCTTTCTAGTGTTCCTCATGATTTACATTGTGACCATGTCTGGGAACATCCTCATCACTGTGCTGTTTGTGGCTGATTAGCACTTTCATAACCCATGTACTTCTGCTTGGGAAATCTGCCAGTGTTCCACTGTCATGCCCAAGACGCTGGCCAGTTTCTTGAGTGGAGAACAAAAAAATCAATGTTTTTGACTGTATTACTCAGAATTATATTTTTTAGTTTTCTACTGGGTGCAAAATCTTATTGCCTGTTGGCAAGGTCTTTGTGATTAGGATTAGCAAATAGGCAAAGGATTCTATTATGAAGCTTGCATGAGTGAACAATGCTGCTTCAACTAGTAACTGTGTCTTGGCCATGTGGTTCTTTAGATATTGACATAATGGTATCTGATTGACATAATGGTATCTCCAATGCAAAAGTCAACTTTCTGTGCCCCACCCCCTTACAAAATTGTAATTTTGTTGCAGGATGTTATAAAGCCGCTGCCTCCAGCGGGCTTTGGGATGCAAGGATTCCTGTCTGGGCACTGGAGCCCAGCCTGGTGCACCAAGGGGAGGCCTCTCCAGCCCAAGCACGGCTGCTGCTCTCCTGCTTGCAAATTCAACCAGTAGTGAGGCTGAGCTTATCCCCTCCCCCCCCGCATACCAGGTTAAGAGAAAATACAAACACTCTGTCCCCCTCCCCACGCAGCTATTGCCAAGGTACACGGGCACTATGACCTGTGATACCCGCTCCAGCTGCTGACACTGAGACCCTCACTCCGCTCACCCTGGCCACCCTCAGTAGCTGATATTTGAGTACACTGGCCCAACGACCCATGGTCCTGCTCCGGTGACTGATGCTAGGACCCTCTCTTGCCCCAGTTACTGGCACCACAGACACAGGAGCCATTATCGCCTGAAGTCTGACTCCAGTTTCTGGGCCCAATCCACTCACCCTTGTCTCTCCACCTAGATCTTACAGCACTCACAAATGGGATATGAAGACTCGAGCTGCAAGAAAAAACGTGAGTCCTGGTTAAGGTGGATTGGAAAAGCACCATTAAAACCACTGCAGAAGGTCAATATCTTGAAGGGTTAAACAATCACAAAGTCAATCTGTCTCATGGACCATGGTGTACCTCCACAGGCTTGATTTGAGTGTTCAGTCAGCAGCTAAAGGCTCGTTACATCTTCCTGCCTGTACCTATGATTCTACGTTCTGCCCAAATACTAAAGACAGTGGCTTGGGGATCACTCAGCTGGCTGGTTTGATCCCAGATGTGCAGGCTGGTAGGCTGCATAGAATTACCCACTCCCAATACAGAATTATTTGATCTGCAGAGCTAAAGGAAGGTATTGATAAAGATTTTGAGAGACTGTGGGTGGCAGTTGAGTGTAGCAAACATGAGAGACAATTGATTTTGGATAAAACAGTGATCAAAGTGATCCCAGTCACACGTGAAGAGGGCGAGGTGGTCTTAGAATGGGAGATCCCTCTCCAAAAGTTATCATCTTCCCAAGTCTACAGAATTGGAGGAAGGAGGAATTTGTGAAATGGACCAAGCTACATTGTCAAGGTTGTGGTATTTCAAACTTTGGAAATGACACTATCAGTAATGCTGGGCAGTAAAGTCATAGAGGCATTCCCCATAGGAAGCTTGTAACTGTGTTGCAACTATGAGCCAGTGTAAATGCTACCAGGGAATTCCTGGCTAGAGGAAGAGGGCAGATCCTAAAAGAGATCAGCAGGCATTGTTCGGTGGAGAGCAAAACTTGCTCCCATATTATTGTCCTGCTGTACAGAACGCCCATATTAAGAGACACAATGTATTATGTGAGTTACTGGCAAATGAAGTTGCCTACGCAAAGGTGTCTAGTACCATCTCAGAGGCCCCAGGATATCTGACATCCATACAGGGCCGGTCGATCCGGCATAGCGCCTACGGGAGACTTATGCCTTTCTGGAGCAGCAGAGAGACACCAGCTGAGATACCCAGAGTATTTCAAGCGGCATGACATACATGTCTGTATGTGGCCAACTGAATCCCATGGAAGGAAATGAATCCCTCCCTGTCTATGGGCTCTAGCATAAGATGAATCATGCCTTGACTTCTCTTGACAGCTCTGACTGGGGGTGGGATTCAGCTGCCTAAAAGAAAAAGAAAAAAAATCAAAATCAAGTGACTTTGCAGGTAAATCACTCTAATAAAGGTGTTTTTATTGAAGTATCACTCTCTGGAGATGCTTCTCTTTTCCAGCTAGATGAATGGGAGTGGCTGTTCCACCGATATGTGTTCCTCTTTTAGCACTGCTACTGCCCAAGATAGGAGAGATGAGACCATATCCAGTATGTAGGGTATTTCTGAAGGGATCCAGGCCGTTGGCAGTGAAAAGCAGATTTCTGCACAACACATTCTTGAGCCAAAAGCTCCTCTCATTGCATTGTCCATTGCCTACTACCCCACACAAGCTGCAAGGCAGAACATTTTCTGTGCTAGTAACTCTCTGGAGAAAAGTCTTCTCTTTAGAGCACGCTTCACCTCCACATTCCTCAGGGTGTAGATCAAAGGATTGAGGACTGGCGTGACAACATTATACATAAGTGTGGCTATCATTGTCCAGCTGGCTGAACTCCCTGAGGAAGGTGGCACATAGTTAAAAATAACAGGGACATAGAATAAGGCCACTACTGTGAGATGGGAGATGCAAGTGGAGAAGGCTTTCCTCCTTCCCTCCTTGGACTGGACTTTCAGTCGGAGGAAGGAAAAAATGTACAGGTAAGAAAAGAGTATGAAGACAAAGGGGCCTATCGCAAGACTTCCTGTGATGATGTTGAGAAGGCTCACGTTGAGCTGGCTGCTATTGCAGGCCAGTCTCACCAGGGGCTTGATGTCGCAGGAGTAGTGTTGGATGTGGTTGGGGCCACAGAAATGGAGCCGGGAGGTCATGACTGTGTGCATCAGAGCATGAAGGAAGCCAGTAGTCCAAGTGCCTACAGCCAGCTGCAGGCAGGCCCATGGGCTCATGATCAGGGTGTAGCGCAGGGGGTTGCAGATGGCCACAAAGCGGTCATAGGCCATGACAGCCAGAAGCAAAGCTTCACTGCTACCCAGGAAGTAGAAGAAGTGGAGCTGGCTTAGGCAGCCAGTGTAAGAAATGCCCTGGTGCCCCAAGAGGAACCCAGCCAGCATCTTGGGCACGGTAACTGTGGAGAAGAAAATATCCAGGCAGGAGAGGTTGCAGAGGAAAAAGTACATGGGGGTGTGTAGCCGGGGTTCACATGCCACTACAATCATGATTGCCATATTCCCCAGCAGGGTAGACAGGTACAGCAGTAAGAATAGCACGATCAGGAATTTCTGTAGCCCTTGAACATTGGTCAGGCCAAGGAGGATGAACTTCCTCACCTCTGTCTGGTTATCCATCCCTGCAGGGAAAGAGAGAATCACTTAGCAGTAACTTCCTATCTTTCTATCCTGAGCTGCTATATCCATTTCCCAGAGTCCTCTTCCATAAGATGCATCATCAGCTGATGCTGCCTCATAAATGGAAGAGATCAGATACTGAGTCTGGAAAGGGACATGAAAGAATTCCTTGATTTACCACCCCAGCTGTTTCAACAAATACTGGAACTGTTGTAACCTATGTGGTCAATACTGATGCTGGAACTGCCACCTGTGTACCAGCTCACTGAGAGGAATGGCATGTTTGAGAATTGCAAGCAAAGAAAATAATGAGGAAGAAAGGCAGGCAGGAAGGAAGGGAGGAAGGGAGGAAGGGAGGAGCGAAGGTTGGTTACCTAATGTTTACATGAAGACTGCTCTGAAATCCTGCAGGTTTTCCTTTTTAAAATCAACGAAGGGTCCTCTAATATGGTTTCTTCATTCCAATTCCTAGCTGAATAAACTGTATCTCTCCCAAAGTTGAAAGAACTATAGTAGTATAGTGGCTCACATATAATACACTGCTTTCAAAGAGGATGAGTTCTGAAGAGCTGTTCAGTGGACTCAGAAAACCTTTATACAGTACTCCCTGTCACTGAAACAATCACATTTATTTCCAGCAAAGGAAAATTTCTGTCTCTCTCATAACTCCTCTTGGGATCAAGCCTCTGAATCTTATGGGACTTCAGTTCTGAAAACATCAAGGCATAGCGTCTCAGGGACACAGAAATCTAATGATGCTGTGGGGAGTTGAACTGATCACTGATAAAATAACAGTTAGTTTTCCTCTTCTTCTAGCCACATCCTGTTAATATTGGTAATGATTATCTGTACAGCAAGCTCTCATAAGCATGAGGAAGGTGTAGAATCAAAAAAAAAAAAAAAAGAAATATGCAAGTTTACAACACCTACTTCTCAGAAAGACTAGCAGTTTTAAAGGAAAATTTCCAACAAGTTTGTTACATCTTTTTGAAATTCCCAAGTATAATAGGTTGAGTAGGTATCATGGCTTCATCGGACCTGACACAACTACACAGTTGACTTCTGTCTCTGACTTAATATCTTTTGCCTCCTTTATAGTCCTTATTTTATTTATTTATTTATGTATTTTTAACTTCTAAAGATGGAGATAACAAACTGTGATGACTTTTTTTAAGACCTGAAATACCTAAAATAGCACCCGATAATGCAATAGTAGACACACGCATTCAGGGAACATTTTCAGAATATGTATGCTTCAGAGATGAAGCTGATATAAGATCTCATACTCATGACTCAGTCCATTACCTGAACACTTGTACTGGAACCATTGTTCTCAGTGCTGTTCTGTGCACAGGATAGCTAAGATGATTAAGGCTACGAAAAGGTTTTAGGATTACTCTGGTGATATCTAAGCATTTCCTGTAGTTTCTCATTCAAAACTTTAGCATACAACCTCTGATAACATACATGAGACTATTTATGTGTGAATATTTTAGTTATATACAGGCGCTTGTTGCTAGTCTGTGGTACGAATGGATATGATACGCGTGAAGGCAAACGAGAATTTATTAGAATCATTCAGAAACTCAAATCAGCTCTAGAAGTAGGAATGCAGTGTTGCTTCAGATGTCCTAGCACCTGAGTGTAATTCAGCTTGACAACCATCGATGCCCTCAGGATGCCAAAGGTGTTTACAGCCCCTGACTCCTACTGCACATAAGTGCCTGTAAGCGAGCATCTTCACGTGGTGAAGTTTTTCCATTCTCACAATGGCACAGTGCAACCTCAGTGCCTGGAATACCATCCTGCCAGCCACCTGTGAATGCTCCAATGGACATCTTGATTTTCTGAGTCATCTGTGTTGTTACATTAATATGGGCATCCATATCCACTGAGATTGCATTAAGGCTTCCTGGATATCACAATGTGACCGCAAGGCAGGCAAGAGAGGGTCGGATACTGGTGGAAAGAGACACTCAAGGTTCATAAGGGGCTAAACAGGATAGGTTTAATAAAGGCCTTACTTACCCTACAAGCTGCATGGGGAGCCCTGGGAACTGCGAGGAGGGGTCACTGACAGGAGACTGCTGGAGGCATGGGTCGGACGCAGGAGTCAGACATCCAGGCAGAACTCAACTCGACGTTCCTAAGCTGGACAGAGAGGAACCTCATGAAGTTCAACAAAGGCAAGTGCAGAGTCTTGCACTGAGGGAGGAATAACCCCATGCACCAGTTCAGGTTGGGAGTTGACCTGCTGGAAAGCAGCTCTGCCGAGAAGGACCTGGGAGTGCTGGTGGACACCAGGTTAAGCATGAGCCAGAAATGTGCCCTTGTGGCCAAGAAGGCCAATAGTATCCTGGGGTGCATCAGGAAGAGTGTTGCCAGCAGGTCGAGGGAGGTGATCCTCCCCCTCTCCTCAGCCCTGCTGAGGCCACACCTGCAGTACTGTCTCCAGTTCTGGGCTCCTCAGTGCAGGAGGGATGTGGCACTACTGGAGCAAGTCCAGTGAAGGGCTACGAAGATGATTAGGGGACTGGAGCATCTCTCTTATGAGGAAAGGCTGAGAGAGCTGGGCCTGTTTAGCCTGGAGAAGAGAAGGCTGAGAGGAGATCTTATTAATGTGTACAAATATCTTAAGAAGGGTGTCAAGAGGATGGGCCTGGACTATTTTCAGTGGTGCCCAGTGACAGGATGTGAGGCAACAGGCACAAACTGAAACACAGACATTTCCATCTGAACATGAGGAAAAACTTCTTGACCATGAGGGTGACAGAGCACTGGAACAGGTTGCCCAGAGAGGCTGTGGAGTCTTCTTCTCTGGAGATATTCAAAAGCCACCTGGACGCGATCCTGTGCAACGTGCTGTATGGTGACCCTGCTTGAGCAGAGGGATTGGACTAGACGATCTCCAGAGGTCCCTTCCAGCCTCAACCATTCTGTGATTCTGTGAAATGAATAAGAGCTCTGCACCTGTATTGGACTGCCTAAGTCTGAGGGATCTCATCAGAGAAGACTCACAAGGCATCAGGCTGGCAGAAAACTATAATCTTTGGCTGGTGTCCAGCAAGATCCCAGAGGGGGTCAAGGAATGCAGAACTATGTTAATGCCAAAATCTGCTGACCCAGTAGAACAACTAGATATTAAGAACTGATGACCCATTACCATCAGGTTGATTAATGTGAGGCTATTTTAAGAATCTTAACAGCAGGGCTGACAAAGGCATCTCTGATTAACAGCTGTCAAAGGGGCTTTATGTCAGCCCCCAGGTGTTTGAACATTTCAAGGTGCTTCAGATACTGATTAAAAATGCCAAAAGGGAACACAAGCCTCTGAGAGTTGTCTTCATGGATCTAGTGAAAGCTCTTGACTTGGTGAGTCATCAGCATATTCCTCAGGCCCTGAAACAGAAAGGTGTTGATGAACATGGAGTAGGCATCATCACCAATATGTGCAGTAACACCACAACTCAGCTGGAGGTGAAGGAAAGTCAGTCAGATGGTATTAAGATCCTCACCAGAGTAAAACAGAGATGCCATTGCCTCAGTGCTGTTCAATCTGTTAATAGACCCATTGTCATGCTGATTAGAAGAGCTGGGAAGAGGGTTTTGGCACAACAGCAACAAGGTTCCAACTCTGGCCTTCACAGATGATCCAGCTTTATTAAGTGACTCCTGGGATGGGATGCAAGGAAACATCACAGTGGTGGAGGAATTTTGTAAACTAACAGGGCTGAGGATGCAAGGTGAAAAGTTCCATGGGTTTTTACACTAGGACCACAAAAGACTCGCCTACTATCAGTGACGGTGACCCATGGGTAGTGAGCAGTTTGAAGCTGAACATGATAGAACTGGGCAACTCCGAGAAGCATTTGGGCCTCTGGGTGAACCCTTGGGTTGACCTATCTAAATTGGAGTTACAAGAGAAACTTCACTCCTGGCTGGTAAATATGAAGGGGTGGAGGGGGCATGGAAACCACCACAGAAGGTGGAGATTTTAAATACATGATCCCTCAACTGGTGTCTTCAGTGGATCACTCTGATACAAAGGCCATATAGTTCCTTTCCCTTGACTTGGCCATAAGAACAGCAGTGAAGAACTGGTTTCACTTACCTTCCAGCACTTGTGGCTCCTTTTATGCCAGTGCTAGGGATGGCGCCTTGGGGGCTGCGTGACTGGCAAGTCCAATCCCAAATATACAGGCCTTTGAGTAATGTCTGCCTGCAGGGAAGTGAAAGGATTCCCATTTCCTGTAAAGTCTAGGGTTGTGCTTCTGTAACCAGGGCAAGTTGAAGATGACTGGAGAGAAGGCTGTATGCCAGATGGGGAAGGACTACCATCTCAGAATGTCCAGGTGTCATAGTTATGGCCAGAAGAATGGATTCATGGGTAATGGTTCCCCCACCCTTACCCCCCTGGGAAACCATCCTATCTACTGCACTGACCGTATTTGGGATCAGCTATGGCTGGGTGAGGCTGTGGGCACTCTGGACAAACTCAGAGGCCACAGGAGTGTGGCAACCCCCCAAGTCCACCAGAGCAGTGGTTTGGATTGTGTGCCCATGAGGGAGGGCAATGATAAGGGGTATGGTGAGGTGCAGCTCTAGGACATGCACCTGCAACCACACTCCTGTGGCACCAGTAGGAGCAGGAGATTTGCTGGTGCGGTAAGGACTGGTAAGGGGGAGGAGGTGAGGAAAAGCATGGCTGGGCTCCCCCAAGGGTCCCGCTGCACTCTCAGGCATACCATGAGGTGCCTGTCCACAGAGAGAGGCAGGTCTGAGAGCTGCCTCAGGCTCTGGGGAGGATCCACCCTGGCCATTCTTCCCACCCTACTGCCCCAGCCAACTTCCTCACTTGTAGTGGATAGTCAGCAGCTGAGTGATTCCCCTGCCAGAGCTCCAGCAAGATAAGCTCAGCCACAGCTGCACACTGACAAGCCACAAAGAGGTCCTCAGGGTCTGCAGAATAAAGTTCTTCTGCTGCATGAAGGGAGTAACGCAGTCTAGGGCCATCCTGGAGAGCCAGGAGATGACAGCTGAGCAGCTGATATGTGTTGGGAGGGGCTCTGAGGAAGCAGGGAGCATTAGGGTCACTGGACTAATGAGCCCCCTTACCCTTGCTTAATGCTCATGAAAGGGTTCAGTGAGCTGGGGAGCAAGGATGCTCTGGGCACAGGGGAAGCCAACACGACCTGCAAGGCTGTGATGTGCTAAGCCTTAATAGAGCCCCTGAGCAGAGTGGGTGGGTGGAGGCCCCAGATGAGGCTGGTCAGAGCAATGAAGGCTTCCAATGAAGGCCTCTTGTGCACTCAGGGCCTTGGCTGTCTCCAGCTAATCCCTGACTAGAGGAAAAGGCCTGGTGGAATCAGCAAGGAAAGAAGAGCGAGCCTGTTGAGCCTGACTCTAGTCTGGCACTGCAGAGAGATGTAGGAGGCACAGAGGAAGGAGAAGGCCCTGTGGAAATGCGGCCCATGCTGTGGCCGGGGCAC